>NC_091749.1:52552329-52672329 GCF_043380555.1 Nothobranchius furzeri
GGTGGTGGTGATGGAGGAAACAGCTGTGTGATGCAGTGATAACTAGAGGTGGAGTTGGACAGGTGCAAAGTTTAGGACAGCCACTGCTTTACTAGGAATAACAACTTCCTGTGCCACGCTGGGGTAATTGACCTCTAGACGGACACGACTATCTGCTCTGGAAAGGTTGTGTCAAGCCTGCTGAGACACAAATCGTGTAACCATGTCCACTTCCTGTGTCTTCCTGTTCAATGGTGGTGTTACTGAGGACATAAGCCTATGAGTGATGATGGAGACGCATGAAGATCATCCCCCATCACCTCCTCCTATCACACAACATCTAAAAAACCATAGGATATACACAACTAATGTGTCCTGTTCCAGTATGATGCTGGACAAATGTCAGGTTTTTTAATTGCACTAGGACAGACACAGTTCCTAATGAATACAATAATATGAGCTGCTCGCTGTTCACATGGACGCATTCTGTTCTGCACTTTGTGTGAATAAAAGGTAAAGCAGAGGGAGAATCTAAACTTCAAACCAAAATGAACAAAGAAAGAGAAGCTGAAACAGAAAGCAGACAGAAAGAGCCTGGCAGGGACAGCAACCATAAGCTGTGAGTGAACAGAGAAACCAATGACAGATGAACAACAGGTGTGAGCAGCACACAGAGACCAAGTGTGACAGAGCCAGAGTCAAACCACCTCAAGTGAACAGAGGAACACATTTTACACAGTCAAACAGGAAGCTACGCTAACAGAACACGGATCACGACTAAATGAATAAAGGTAACACAAATCCCACAGAATCAAAAGTCTCCCCGTTTTTCTACCTGAGTCTGACCATGTTGGCTTCAGGAGTAGACCTTTTATAGAATCTGCTGCCACTGGTTAAGACACATAGTTCTTCAAAAGAGTTTGCAAATTAGTAACACCTAATGATGATCTGGGCAAACCACAGTTGTCACTGAAGATCTGAATCAGCTGGAAGAGAGTAAAGTATTTCTTTAAAGGTCAACTTATAATTTAATACATTTGCTGTGGTCTCTGGTAGGAATGGATGCTTGTGAATTGGTCTCTAGGAGAATAAGCTCTAGTGCACCTGCTTGAGGACGTAGAAGACAGCCTGAGGAGAAAGGAGCTTCAGACGACAGGATTTGGAGTGCTATTTCCTGATATTTGGACATCTCCTGTCCTGAGCTTCCTGTCTGATTGGCTTACAGCGGTGAGCCTCTTCTGCTGACTTCATTTGCTCTGCAGCTTTATCTCCACAAATAACACATGCCTGGAGGAGTTCTGCTGTGTGGTGAAGTTGCTAATACCAATGGTTAGCTTCTACTACTCGAGATGGTCTCTGTCATTTCCTGGATGCTAAAACATTGGCAGCCTTCCTCGTCGTGAGTCAAGCTGGGTGATCCTATGAATGTGTCAGGATTTGGAGTGTTTTTCCATCTACAGTATTTTCAATGGGAAGCTAAAGCAGGATATAGGTGTAGAAGACTATTTTCATTTTCAGTCTGCATGAAGAACTCAGAGTGATCAGATTGGATACTTTTCTAAAAATCTAACTAAGTATTCTAAGTAAAGCATGGATTTTCAGTGAACCAGCTCTTTAAAGACAATTAACAATAGAAACAATATGAGCATTTATTTCTCTTTCTGTTTAGCTTAAATCTCAGCCATCTTTGTCTTGATGGTTTTCAGGCTGTTGAAATTATTTTCTTATTTATTTGTTGTTTTCGGTCTCCCCAATTCACTTTCGGAGAATTGTGGAGGTCTGGTTCCTACATTGGAGGTTTAAAATTGTGTATTGTGTACATGGACATGCGCCATCATACATTGGTGATCTCCTTAGTCCTTATACCTCCAGCAGGTCCCTGAGGTCCAGTGACCAAAGCCTGCTGCTTGCACAGCGCACCAGGCTAAAGACCCCAGACTCTGGAACTCTCTCCCCCTGAGCCTGAGATCAGTGGACTCAGTGGTCTCCTTTAAAAAGCAGCTGAAGACTTACCTGTTCAAGCTGGCTTTGGTGTGACCTTCATCACCCTCTCCTTGTTCTGCTCTTTCCCTTTCCTTCCATTTATTAATCACAATATTTATTTCAAATTTTAACCATATTTTAAACCATTTAGTAAAAATCATTTTTATATTTAGAATATTTTTTCTTGTGAAGCACCTTGTGATTTTTATCTTGAGAGGTGCTATGTAAAATATTGTTTTCTTTCTTAATCATCTTCTTTTTTCTTATTTAACACAGTGAAGTAATTAGATGTTTCGGCCGGAACTTCCACCTTCGTCAGAGCCGCCAGCTGTTCGTGGCGTCACTTCCGATTATGTGCGGGCAGCAGAGGACGATGTCGCCCTCTGCTGCCCGCATCCTCCATGCTGATAACACAGTCCCATGTGTGATCCAATGTGTAAACTCTGTCGTCTCTGTTCATGGTGTTGTGTCCGCGTCTCCTTATCTCCATCGCTTCCTTAATCCATCTTCTGTATTTTTGTGGTTCCGTGTGCTGTTCCAATCCATCATGAGATTTTCCCTCGTGCAATGGTCCGTTACCGCTGATCTTTTTCATTGAACTTTCCGCTTCCTGCCATACTTCTTTTCTTTCGTTTTTCTGATGACACAAATATCTTTGTCAAAGGTTTGAAAAGGTGTAGAAAAAGAGCATACACATGAGCAGAAAACTCAATGTTTTTTTCAATAATAACAATAAATTGTGTGTTGTTTAAACAGATTTTAGTTTGTTACTGACAGTTTGGTGTGCAGCAACTTACTAACCTAACTTTCACCCCTCTTGTTGGGCTTCACCCCCAGACCATGCCTGCTGGATATTGGAACGTGTATATAAAACACATTAACAAGCACAAACCCCAAGTCGGCATTTTCTAGTTCCAAATATACTTTGTTGTCCGCAACTTCAAAGGGTGTTTTTCTTTTTGAGCCTCTGGTAGTTTGTCCTAAAGTTGAAGTGGTAGCAGCCTGCTGTATCTCCTTCTGTCATATTACTGAGCGGAGAACCTCTCACATCAGTGGTGTTCTGTTGCAAAATGCAGAAAAGCTAAATGAGCGGAGGACCCAAGTAAACGCAGAAGTGTGGCAGTTGGGCGAGACTGACAGAATGCCCAGCTTTTGGTCTGAGTCGCATCATTGCTTGAGGATTTTAGACACATGCGAGAGATTATTCATTTCTTTTTGATTTTTAAAATTTCCTCAAATGATGTATAGCTATAAAATATGAGAATGTTGCTAAAGACATGAAAAAATGTTTAAGCTAGCTGGTTTTGCAGGTTTAAGCTCTAAGAAAGCAGTTCGCTCATAAATACGAAGGTACTCAAGTAGGTTCGCTCCTACTAGCCCCGTCACCAGTGTGGGTAACTGCACCTACATTGTTAGTGACTCATATTCTTGGTATTATAAGTAGAGTGCGAACAGAAAGTGAGCCGTGCAACAACAGAGAGGTTTTAGCTGCATGCCAGCATGCAGCAGCAGCAGCTGCTCGCTCTGGCCTCAAGTCAATTAGCTCCAGTTGCTCAAACGTGACTCCTCGACCGCTTTCAGAATCTGACAGAAGTTTCAACAAGATTATTGTTTTATTGTCGTTGTTCCTGAAATTTCTTATGGATTTCTGCCGTTTTCAAATAAAATGTTACGAGTCCCCATGAAAGACGATCACAGAATTTACTTTTTTTCCATCAGTCGGAGTCGCTTCACAATGATGTTAGACTAAAACAAGATCGGTTCCTCTACATTTCACAAAACTAATTTCAGAGCAACATCTGCCAAAGTACCGTCATTTTGTTTTCATCAAAGAGTTATTTAGTAGTTATGGATTCCCTCCTCAGATCAGTCTTTCATCTTCACAGAGAAACACAACAAAATGACTTTAGTTTTATCTTTCAGGAAATCTAGAGAGGTCCTTCCATAGAATAATTAACATTAAACCCTGCCTAATAAGTGCAAAAATGCACATGAATAATTGTTGTGTTCATTTGATACATTTTGGGTCAAGATATTTCCCAGAGTGTTGGTGCATTCAAGCAGATCTCCCCACCCTTCTGTGTCCTCACACATCAGCTGATGGTGGAGCTCCTGTCACCAGGTTCTCTGACGTGTCCTCCCCAATGGGTGGAAATCAGAGCAACAACAACAAAAACAACCTTCCTGGAGGTGGTGATGGCCCTGGTATCAATTATTGGAACAAAGGAACTGAGCAGTGCTGGCTTTTACAGCAGAACGTTATGAAATCTCAAAAACAGACGAAAACAAATCTATGAAATAAGAAAAGAGTTAAATCATCTTGTTTCATCTTCCTGATTTATTCAGAAAACAAAACATCCAAAACCTCTACGAAAAAGAATTAGTCTTGATGTAGAATTTGTAAAATATGGTATAAAATTCAATAAAGGCTCCTTTTAACATTCATCCAATAAAAATTTAAATAAATGTCCAGTCTTTTGAAAACAAACTAGTCAGCGATTTTTAAACATGAGTTTCTTCTTTTAAAGACCAAGTTCGGGTCTCTAGTAGAAATTAATGCCTTGTGAGTTGATCGCTGTGGGGGAAAAAAAGCTCTGGCGCTCCTGTTTCAGGAAGAAGTGAGGAGAGGAGACAGAGCAAAAGAGGACAGGATTTGTTGTTTTATTTCTGTTTGATTGGTGTCTGACTGGCTAACAGCTACATAACTCTACCTCTGACTGTTTGCTCTGCATTGTTAATGCTTTACACACAAACCACAAACCTAAAGGGCTTCTGCTGTGTGGTGGAGATGCTAATGCTTGGTGGTTGGATTGTCTTGCCTTGACATTGTGTACCAAGATGGGTGAGTCCATGAATGCTAATTTTCAGTGTGACATAGATCTGTCAGGCTTTCTTATCAAAGTGTTTTCCTGTCTGTTTGCTACTGGCGGCAAATGCAGGAAATGGGGTAGGAGACTATTTTCACATTCAGCTTGTATGTTAAACTCAGTTGGACAGATCATATTTAACAAATTACAAGTAAAAATTGGTTTCTTTTTGAACTTGGGCTTTAAACTATTTAATGTTAGCTGGATGTTAAACCAGTCCCAGTAATAATTTACCCATGGGGGAAATGGATAAAATAAGAAATATTACCAAGAATTGGATGCGGTTCTTTGGAAACTGCAGTTTCACATGTCTGTGAACGCATGAGGTGGGACATGTGAAACCGTGAGATTAACACCTTCACAGGAATGCTCTTTCAGATTCATTTCAGTCACTGCAGATGAAATTCTATGTCTCACATTACTGGGCTGGATGTGCTCATGTTCATCGGTCAGTTTGTGGGGGGTTAACAAACCTGGAAACATGATCATGTGTTGAAGCTTTTAACATAACCAGACTTTTCATTAACAAACTCCCCAAAAATCAGTGGATGTTTAGTTTTTTGGCTATTTTCAGAAAACAATGTTTTTGAATGGCATTGTGAATATAAGGCAGCCTTACCTTAAACCGGTTTGTGTTCAGTCAAATTTAAAAAATGAAAAGATGAAACATGTTTAAAAATTTAAAAGAGTTTTCTTCATTCAAGACTTTCAGGAAAAGAGTACAGTTTATGAAATTCTCATCTATGATTCGGATGACGTGTTGCAGATGTTTCTAAAATGCTCTCATATATAAAAATAACAAATAAATAAATAAATCAGACATCAGGTCATCATCCAGAGTCCAGCAGCAGCTGTTTACTGGCAATAAAGACCACGATGATGATGACGGAAAATATTTTTTGTCTGACTCTTGTGTCTCACTTTCCCTCACACACACACACACACACTCACACACACACACACACACACACACACACACACACACACACACACACACACACACACACACACACACACACACACACACATACACATACACACGCACACGCACACACGCACACGCACACGCACACACACGCACACGCACACATGCATACATGCACACATGCATGCCTACATAGAGACAGAGAGAGAGAGAGAAAAGAAAGAAAGAAAGAGAGAGACAGAGAGAGAGTAGAGAGGGAGGGGGGAGAAAGAAAGAAAGAGAGGGGAGAGAGAAATAGAGAGAGGAAAGAAAGAGAGAGAGGGAAATGAAAGAAAAGAGAGATAGAAGAGAAAGAGAGAGAGAGAGAGAGAGAGAGAGCGAGAGAGAGAGAGAGAGAGAGAGAGAGAGAATATTAGATGCCTGTTGAGATTTTGATGTTAGGAAAACAAATGAAGTGCAATGACGTGTTGTGTTCAAGTTGTGTAAAAATTATAATTTTTATAAAGTCCTACTGATCTGAACAAGATTTATAGAAAAAAAAATACAAAAAGTATTCAGGTTTTGCGAGGTTATACGATAGTTTTACCTCAGATGCAGTCTTCCAGGGGTCTCTGCCCTGCTGTGTTATAGTTTGTTTAGTTGTGTTAGTTATTGGAAACCAAAAGGCAATATCATGGCTCCAAAAGAAGACAAATGTTATGGTTCCTTTTTATTGGACAAATGATGTCAGAGACACTTCATGTATGTTTTTCAAGACTTCTAAAACACATTTCATGTTAAATATTTGTGTTGAAAAACATCGAGCATATGACTGAATCAGAGCATTTTACTAATACCGTTTCACATATTTGTGCTGGACTAGGATTAGTGTGTTTCTCGGGTCATTTAGATCAGTACTGAAGATATAAAGTAACTAAACTGTTCTGATGCTGAGACTGCTGTGAGCTCAACTCTATCAGGTCTAGTAAACGCTGAAATCATGTCTGGGTTCTCTGATAAAAGCTCATGAGTACAAATCTTTCCTGTTCCGATCTCATGAAAGAGGAGATTCATTTCAGATGAATCCTGAATCTCAGCGCAGGAGTTCTAAACGCTCATGATTGGATAAGATACGTTTTTTGAGCTGATGAGTCTGGATGTAAAGAGGTTCAGTCTTTTCTTTTTTGTGTGTGATGACGTGTTTGATCCCTCAGAGTTGAACAAGGACTCAACAGCTGACTCTTTGATTTGTGATGATGGACTTGACTGTCGTTTTTATTGCTTCCTCTTTATGTTTCGTCCCCTTTACACACACACTCACACCCGACTGCACCATTGGTCACTTGGGTCGTGGCCCCGCCTCCACACTGACTGCTATATAAACCCGGACCAAGCCAAAGCAGCTGAGGTTACACAGACTGGCCCTTTAAACGCTCTGTCATTTTACTATGTTCTGGTCAGATGAGTTTGAGATTTGCGAGTCGTCCTAGGAGACACTTCATGAGGATTTCCTTCTAAAGTCTGATATCAGAGGAGTGTCACAACAAAAAGACTTTCTGCTGCTGCTTTCAGGGAGTCGTTCAATGGATTTGTCAGATTTTCATTTCCCTCTTTCATCTACTGATGACCTCTATGACCCCTGCTTCAGCACCAGCGACCTGAACTTTTTCGATGATTTGGATGCCCGGCTGTCACACGGCGGCCTGCTGAAGTCAGAGGACCACCTTCATCACCACGTCCCATCATCAGAGGAGGAGGACCAGCATGTGCGGGCCCCTGGAGGCCTCCATCAGGCGGGCCACTGCCTGCTGTGGGCCTGTAAGGCCTGCAAGAGGAAGACAACGCACGCAGATCGGAGGAAAGCAGCCACCATGCGAGAAAGACGGCGGCTCAGCAAAGTCAACGATGCATTTGAAACTTTGAAGCGGTGCACGGCTTCCAATCCAAACCAGCGTCTGCCCAAAGTGGAGATCCTACGGAACGCCATCAGCTACATCGAGTCTCTGCAGGCGCTGCTGCGGGCCGGCCAGAACGACAGCTTCTACCCGCCGCTGGAGCACTACAGCGGGGGGTCGGACTCCCCCGGCACCCACTCCAACTGCTCCGACGGCACGGTGAGTCTGGGAACAGCTGAAGGGTTCATGTGCTGCCCCACGAAATGTAAGGAATGTGACGGGAGATTTATTTTGGGCCACGGTGATTAATCTGGACAAATGCAACCTTTAGCATGGATCCCAGTGGATTTCAAATGTTTTGCACCTAAACAGAAAGTTTGTCAAAATGTTGTCTTTCAGTTACAAAAAAAATCTTTTTTTGTTTTATTACTACAGAATTGACTAATATTAAAGCAAAAGGTGTTATTTGATGCTGAAGTTATTTATTTCAGGCTGAAAACTTTATGTGCTTTACTTGATTTGGGTGGTGGTGAGTATTATCAGCTTACTGTTGATGTGTCATATTTACCAAAATGTTATTTGTCATCTCTAATCCCTGGACCGTTCTTCTGACTTAACGTAACATTTTTATCATTTTCATCATTTCATTGAGCAAGTAGCGCACATTAGAGTACCAGGAGGGGAAATGTTTAACTCTGTGAGAGTTACCGTGGACAAAAACCAACATTGTTGATTTAGTTGTTTTTTTAATCAAATCAAATTCTTCTCTTTCTAAATAATAAACTGAACACCAGTTTTTGTTTTATTTACACATTTAAAAACAACATATTATATATACATATTATATTTAGACATCTCAACTTTATGATGTGGGGTGAGAGCACATCTTTAATAATAATAAAATTAATCTTTTTTTTTTACAGTGCAAGACATGTTCTAAAGAAATCACTAAATTATACTCATTAAATCCAACCAGTGTGTGTGTGTGTAATCACAGAGCTGTTGTTAATCATAAGATTTGTTTTAACTTGAACATATTACTTATTCAAAACAGTGCTAAAAATTAATAATTTTAATGAACTTTTGAACCTGAAATGTCTCTTTTTGTCCATCTCTACGTGTTGTGGGTGTGAGTCTGAGTAAAGCTGAGGTTTTAAACACTCACTGATGATTACGTTTTATTTTCAGGCGGATTTCATCTCACCATGTTCGAGCAGAAGTGAAAACAGCGATTCTTCTTATGTCAGACAAACAGACGGTGAGCTCATTTAGCACGTCTCTATCTACCGGAGTCAAAATGTGTGCATCTGCTACTTTACATTAGATTTCATATTATTAACATTAACAAACAGATCCAAGGGTCAGGACATTTCTTTAGTCTTTTATTTCAAAGATCTCTTCTTAAATAGAACTTCTTTTTTATTTAAACTCTTTTTGCTAATTTCGTATAAAATAGAAACAATTCTGAATTAATTCATTAATTCACATTTTCTTTATTTTTAAAAGTTTTTCATGAATATGTCTAGCTTTAGACACTCTTCTTTGATGTTTTCACTCTATGCTGTCATTTTTTGTTTATTCACATTTTTTAAAGACATATCTTCCCTTTGCCCTCTGAATGCCTTACCAGTAGGTACAGTCCCACAACGATTTTTAAATAGATGTGTGCTTATGAACCATAAACTTTGCATGTTCTTATCTTACAGTTCATGTCATTTTGAGACTCAGACCAACCTTTCAGTTTAAAAATATGAAGACATGAGAATGGATAAAATGAGGAAAGCAATTGCTAATATGGTTTTTATAAATAAATAAATAAATAAATAAATAAATAAATAAATATATATATATATATATATATATATATATATATATATACATATATATATATATATATACATATATATATATATACACATATGGCTGCATGGTGGCGCAGTGGGTAGCACGAAGGTTGCAGGTTCGAAACTCAGCTGCAGCCTTTTTGCGTGGAGTTGCGTGCTCTCCCCATGCATGCGTGGGTTTCCTCCGGGTACTCCGGTTTCCCCCACAGATCACAACATGCCCTATAGGTTATAAATTGTAAGTCGCTTTGGATAAAAGCGTCTGCTAAATGAATAAACATAAACATCAACATAAACACACACACACACACACACACACACATATATATATATATATATATATATATATATATATATATATATATATACATATATATATATATATATACACATATAAGACAAAACAATCGGCCCATATCGGCTGTCCTTAATTAAAGGTTCAAATCCCACTGCCTCCAATTGCCAAACAAATAAGTGACAAAACATGTAAGCATACTTAAGAAAATCTACCTGACATAAACTTTTCTTGAAGTCTAACTCTTTTTGTTTCTTCTCTGCAGACTGCAGCAGCAATAAAACATCGCTCATTTCCAGTTTGGACTGCTTGTCCAGCATTGTAGAGCGCATCAGCACAGACCCAGCTGTGGGCCCCACAGGAGACAGCGTGGTTCCCCGGGGCCCCGGATCACCTCATAACACCCCCACCATCTCCACTACTTCACCCGCTGACCCCAGCAGCATCTATGAGTCGATTTCCACCTGATGACTCATTTTCCTCTGAAACAAACTTCTTATAAATCCCTTCTAGAGGGAAACACAACATTATTCCTGATTGCTGAAGAAAATAACTGAAATACGAACTTGTAGATTGAAATCTTTGTGTTTTTGTTGTGTTTCCCTGAAATTTGAGTTGATTTTTTCAGTTTCCAGCTGATAAAATGAATGCTGCTGTCTGTTTTTTTTACAAAAAGGAGGGCTTTTCCACGCTGAATCCTGCTGATCATCACTAAGGACCATTTATTACACCTGCTGACTGTTCGTGTAATGTCAGATCACAGTTAAAGGTTTGCTGTAAATGTTTGTATAATATTTAAAAGTTGATGACATCCTAATAAAGTAATATTTATATTCTGAGTTATTTTCCCAAACACATAACTTTTTTGGTATCTAATATTTTCTTAAGATTTGTTTTCCATGTTGATTTTAATTTTACACGTATACCTTAAAATGAATATTTTTATGAATATAGAGCGGGTTGCAGGTTCAATCCCGGCTCCTACCAGAGAATGCTGCTGTTGTGTCCTTGGGAAAGACACTTAACCCACCTTGCCTGCTGGTGGTGGTCGAAAGGAGGAACCTCGACATGGCAGGCCTCACCTCTGTCAGCGCACTCCAGGGTAGCTGTGTCTACATTGTAGCTCATCATCACCTGATTGTGCTGTGAAGCACCTTGGGATGTTGTAGAACCTAAGAATGCGCTACTCATATACAGGCCATTTGACTGATCTTGTGTACTAACACAGGCCGTTTACCTTGTGTACTAATACAGGCCTTTTACCTTGTGCGCTAATACGGGCTGTTTACCTTGTGTACTAATACAGGCTGTTTGCCTTGTGTACTAACATAGGCCGTTTACCTTGTGTACTATACAGGCCATTTACCTTGTGTACTAATACAGGCCGTTTACCTTGTGCGCTAATACGGGCTGTTTACCTTGTGTACTAATACAGGCTGTTTGCCTTGTGTACTAACATAGGCCATTTACCTTGTGTACTAATACAGGCCATTTACATTGTGTACTAATACAGGCCGTTTACCTTGTGTACTAATAGAGGCCATTTAGCTTGTGTACCAAAACAGGCCATTTACCTTGTGTACTAATACAGGTTGTTTACATTGTGTATTAATACGGGCCATTTACCTTGTGTACCAAAACAGGCCATTTATCTTCTGCACTAATACAGGCCATTTAGCTTGTGTACCAAAACAGGCCATTTACCTTGTGTACTAATACAGGCCATTGACCTTGTGTACTAATACAGGCAATTTACCTTGTGTACTAATACAGGCCGTTTACCTTGTGTACTAATACAGGTCGTTTACCTTGTGCACTAATACAGGCCGTTTACCTTGTGTACTAATACAGGCCGTTTACCTTGTTTACTAATACAGGCTGTTTACCTTGTGCACTAATACAGGCCGTTTACCTTGCGTACTAATACAGGCCGTTTACCTTGTTTACTAATACAGGCCGTTTACCTTGTGCACTAATACAGGCCCTTTATCTTGTGTACTAATACAGGCCATTTAGCTTGTGTACCAAAACAGGCCATTTACCTTGTGTACTAATACAGGCCCTTAATCTTGTGTTCTAATACAGGTCATTTAGCTTGTGTACTAATACAGGTCGTTTACCTTGTGTACTAATACAGGCCGTTTACCTTGTGTACTAATACAGGCAGTTTACCTTGTGTACTAATACAGGCCATTTACCTTGTGTACTAATACTGGCCGTTTACCTTGTGAACTAATACAGACCATTTACCTTGTGTTCTAATTCTGGCCGTTTACCTTGTGTACTAATACAGGCCATTGACCTTGTGTACTAATATAGACAATTTAGCTTGTGTACTAATACAGGCTGTTTACCTTGTGTACTAATACAGGTCGTTTACCTTGTGTACTAATACAGGCCGTCTACCTTGTGTACTAATACAGGCCGCTTACCTTGTTTACTAATACAGGCAATTTACCTTGTGCACTAATACAGGCCGTTTACCTTGTGTACTAATACAGGCCGTTTACCTTGTTTACTAATACAGGCCGTTTACCTTGTGCACTAATATAGGCCGTTTACCTTGTGTACTAATACAGGCTGTTTACCTTGTGCACTAATACAGGCCGTTTACCTTGTGTACTAATACAGGCCATTCACCTTGTGTACTAATACAGGCCGTTTACCTTGTGTACTAATACAGGCCGTTTACCTTGTGCACTAATACAGGCCGTTTACCTTGTGTACTAATACAGGCAATTTACCTTGTGTACTAATACAGGCTGTTTACCTTGTGTACTAATACAGGCCGTTTACCTTGTGCACTAATACAGGCCGTTTACCTTGTTTACTAATACAGGCCGTTTACCTTGTGCACTAATACAGGCCGTTTACCTTGTGTACTAATACAGGCTGTTTACCTTGTTTACTAATACAGGCCGTTTACCTTGTGCACTAATACAGGCCGTTTACCTTGTTTACTAATACAGGCCGTTTACCTTGTGTACTAATACAGGCCGTTTACCTTGTTTACTAATACAGGCCGTTTACCTTGTGTACTAATACAGGCCGTTTACCTTGTGTACTAATACAGGTCGTTTACCTTGTTTACTAATACAGGCCATTTACCTTGTTTACAGACATGGGCTCTTTACCTCGTGTACTAATACAGGTTGTTTACCTTACATTCTGTTTTAGATGGTTTATGATTTATTGTAAACACATTGAACATTTTTGGTCACTTTCTGTATTTTTTAAATTTTATGTATTTAATTAAGTCTGATTTGGAATAAACAGAAGACTATCCGAAGCATGGGAGGTAATCACAAATGCTTCACGTGAAAAGAAAATGCAGTGATGATCTAATAAGACTTAATTAAATTACAAAATTGTATGCTGATGAAACTTAAAATCAGACAAGAAGTGGATTTGAAGTTATGAATTTCCAATTAATTTAGTAAAAAATTTAATGAATGATAATTCTCAGATGCATTTATGCTTAGAAAACAATTCTTTCATAAACACAGATTACTTTATTTCTATTTATTTTATGCTTATGTATTTAGCAGACACTTTTGTCCAAAGCGACTTACAGGTGATAATTAAGCCAGCAGGTTGCCCTTGAGGCTTTTGATTACTTTTTAAGGAACATAGGTACAATCAAAACAGGTGAACCAGAGAAACATTTTTTCTCTACAAACACTTCAATGCTTTTTGTTTCAAACTTTCTTTATTGACACTATTGTTCTCCTAAAACCAGTGAAAATACAAGAACTAAGACATCCAGTTGTTGCCTCAGAGTCTGAGCCACGGTTGATCCTCCGGCACCCTCTGACTCCCTCGTTGTTCACTTCCTGCGGCGAGAGGCGGCTCCCTTCTTGCTGCTACAGGGTGAAAAGAGCAGAAACAACCTCAGAGCTGAACACAGGACTCAGTTTGGACAACATCTACAGAACAAATGAGACTTGGTCCTTGTATGCGGGCAGCGCCCTCTAAAGACTTTCTGTGGCAATTACAAAGAGGGAAACTAATTTTTAATGGGTAACCAACAATTAAACATACAAATGATATTAAATTTTATTTAACAAATCTGGCATATATCAACCAAAGATCTGATCAAGTAAATCTATATGAAGTGTTACATATTTTTAATTTTCATTTAAACATTCAATAAACAAGTTTTTCCATAAACTACATGTAGAAGACACAGATTACGTCCTGGTAATTTTCCACAAAATGTTATTGTTAAAGGTATTTATGGTGGTTTTATCTGTTTTCCCTTTTATAACTTACTGTTTCTGCAGCTCATCGATACGGTTTCTGAGGGAGATGACCTGTAAGAAACAGTAACTTCAGCTCATTCAAGTAAATAATCCTAATCGATGATGGCATGAAAGAGGAACCCAAAAGGGACAGGACTTGATTGCATCTTTTAAACCTGCAGGAATTATGGAGTTTTCCTTTTCATTTGTCGCTTTTTTAAAATGCTGAAATGAGACATTTACAGATGGTTTTGCCTCCTCTCTCACCTCATATCTCTGTCTCTTCAGCTTCTCACAGTGGTCGTATTTAATTGCCTCCAGGTTGTGCATCAGCTCCCACAGCTCCTTTGCCTTTTCCCTTAGAAAATAATCAAAACCAAGATAAAAAACAAACTCAAAACAGCTGAGTTGACACATTATTCCACATCTGTTGGGAGGATTTGAGCTCAGTGTCCCGCACCAATGACACACTTCCTGTTTCATACCTCAATTGGTCGTCTGTGAGACTATCAACGCTCAGGGGTTGGCATCTCTCAGCCAAAACCTTCTTCTTCTTTTCTCTTTCAGTCTGCTTCTTGCCCCTCTTCTGGTCAATCTAGAAAATATGAATTATTAAAACCAACTTTTTTTTTACACATTAACATTTTAATGGGGTTGAAAAAAAATAAACAAAGCACAACATACCCTCTGCAGGTGGCTGGTGAACCCTGAACCCATGTTGGTGAGCGCAATCTTCTTCTTGGCATCATCATCATATTTCCTCTGAGTCTCTGCTTCCTCTTTTCTCATTCGCTCAGCCTATCAACAACAAGACAGCCAGCTCAGTTTTATATCTTCAGAAAATGTGACAGTTGTTGTTATTTATATATTTTGTAGCTTAAGTAAACATAATTGAACCATGTCAAGACTGAGGTACCAGCAGATGCCAGCGAAGAAATGCCCTTTAACCTCCTGTGAATAAACCTTTGACCATAGATGGTCACGAGCTTTGGGTAGTGACCGAAAGAATTTATTCGTGGATTCAAACGATCTAAATGAATTTTCTCTGTGGGGTGTCTGTGTTCTCTCATAAATATAGGGTGAGAAGCTCGGTCATCAGGGAGGGGCTCAGAGTAGACCCGCTGCTCCTCCACATCAAGAGGATGCAGTTGAGGTCGCTCGGGCATCTGGTCAGGATGCCTCTTGGACGCCTCCGTGGTGAGGTTTTGCACTTCCAATTAAGGAGACCCAAGGGAAGACCCAGGACACGCTGGCCGTGGAATGCCTTGGGACTCCCCTGGAGAAGCTGGCCCAAGTGGCTGGGGAGAGTGAAGTCAGGGCCTCACTGCTTAGGCGGCTGACCCTGAGACCTGATCCCCGATAAGCGGATGAAAATGGAACCCATTAAACAACAGTACCTCACGCCTGGCCTGGCGCTCCTTATCCCTCTCAGCACGAATCCTCTGCTGCTCAGCTCGCTCTGCACGACGCTTTTCCTGAAAGCACAAATAACACCGAGCTGCAACACTAACAGTCAAACCAATCAGTTGATTAATGTTCTTGTTTAAAAACAAGCTTTTCGTGTCTCATTTAGATACAATCTCACAATTCTTTCTTTGAGACAGATGAGTTCCTCTTCCTCCTTCTTCCTACACTCAAAGTGAGCATCGATTAGTGACTGAAGCTCAACCAGATCCTTGTTCTGACGTTTCTTCTGGATGTCCTGTCACAGGCAAACACAGACCGTCTGCATTAGAAAGAACCGGTTACAGAGAATAGAAGAGAAGCTGTTGTTGTGTTCCAAACCCATGACTGAAGGAAGTAAGAACTAAGAGAAGTTATGTCAGCCTCTGTTATTAGGTTACTCAACTAACGCTGGTTTAGTTAGAACTAGAACTACAAGTAGACTCAACATCTAGTGTGTTTAGATGGATCAGTTATAAATCAGCTAGTGGTAGTGACCAAAAGAAAGATCACAGAGACAAGTGGCTGAAATGAGGTTTCTCCACAGCATGTCTAGGCTCTCCCTTAGAGATAGGGTGAGATGCTCTGTCTGGGAGGGCTTCTGCTGCTCTACCACATCCAGACGAGTCTCTTTGGGGTGGCTCGGACATCTGGTCAGGACGCCTCCTGGACGTCTCCCTGGTAAGGGTTTCCAGGCATGTCCAACCAGGGGGAGACCTACAGGAAGACCCTGGACACGCTGGAGGGACATACTGTTTCTGAACTGACCAGGGAACCCCGGAGGAACTGGCCCAAGTGTCTGGGGAGAGGAAAGTCTGGGCTTCCCTACTTAAGCTACCACCCCGTGACCTGACCCTGGATAAGCGGCCGGAAATGGATGAATGGATGGATGGAGATGATGTAGCAAAAAACCTATTGCTGCATAATTTGTGACGTAAAGATTTATTGTGTCGTGTTTTTTTTGTTCATCCCAGCATTTAGATAATGGATGAGTAAGAGCCATGAATGCAGAATTAATGTTGTAACACCTTTAAAACATACAAAAAAGTAAAAAAAAAACCTTAATTTGGAAATAATATTTTAAACAGAAAAAATGGAGCATGTGGAATAATGTGAATAATCCATCCATTCATTTTCAGCTGCTTATCAAGTGTCGGGTCACGGGGCAGTAGCTTAAGCAGGGAAACCCAGACTTTCCTCTCCCCAGCCACTTGGACCAGCTCCTCTAGGGAATCCCAAGGTGTTCCCTGGCCAGACGAGAGACATAGTTCCTCCAGCATGTCCTGGGTCTTCCTTTAGACTTTTCCTGGTTGGACGTGCCCAGAAAACCTCACTAGGAAGGCGTCCAGGAGGCATCCTGACCAGATATCCGAGCCACCTCAACTGGCTCCTCTCGATGTGGAGGAGCAACGGGTCTACTCCGAGCCCCTTGCAGATTCTAACATTCTCACTGAACTTACATCAAAGTCCACCTTTTCTCCATCTGGGATCTTGGGAGCGCTTGGTCTGTTGGAAACAAAAATAAAGGTAAATAAATAAAAGTCAGTAATAGCAGCTTATAAAAAAATGAGCAGTATTACTCACTTGAACTTTGGCTTCTCTTCTGGTTTGTGTTAAACAAGAAAAAGAGAGAAAATTAAAATGTTGGACAGAAAAACTGGATGAAAGCTGTTGGGATGCTGGTTACACCTGCAGTAGTAATATGAGTTTTAATTTCCAACATCGGAGACTTGTTTTAGCCTCTGATTTAAAGCTAAAACCTAAACACACAGCAACACCTGTTGGAGATCAGGAGGATAAAAACACACTTGAATAAAAAAAATGTAAATATTAATATTTGAAAGTTTTTGTGATGTGTATTTGTTTTTCACTTGTTCTTGTAAAGAAGCTAGAATTAGCTAATTAACTCAGGTGTTATAAAGTTAGAACTAGACAGTAAAAATGATGAATTACTGTCTTTAGGAAAACCAGACAGCATATTTAACGCTTTAGATAAAAAAAAAGTAAATTACAATTTGTTGCCTTTAGGAAATTATATTTATTAATCGATTTGCTAATTTGACAGCCAGACTCACAATATGGACACTGAAACATCTCTAACAACATAATGAGCTGACTTGCTTTGTTATTTTGGCAAAGACAAAATTAACCACTAAAATCAATGAAAAAATGGCAAAAGTTTTTTTTTCTTGCCTTTTAAAAAATAATTCCAGTTTATTAGAGCCAAGTACATTTTTACGAGTCTTTTAGCGAATGTAAAACAAATCTAATTGGCCCCGTATACAAGTTATAAACTATGAAAATACCAAACACTCATCTAAGTGAGGCAGTACCATGCATTTTCTTAAAGGAAAGTTTCTAATTAATGTTACCAAACTTTTCTATTTATTGTCTTTGTTAATTTATTTTCAATTAGTGAGTAAATCAAACCAATACCACGAGAGCCAGCTATCAGATCCTTCAGATTGTTACATAAAACTATCAGTAAAAACACTTTCTACAGTGGGAGTATTTACATCTGCTGTTAATAGTTTTGTTTTTATGGTGATGAAACACACAACTACAGTAGGGAGGTGTGTGATTAGGTTTCAGTTGATTTTAAGGGACCCTTTCAGAATAAAGGAAAAGGACAAAACGAGGGAGGAAACAGCAGGCCAAGCAACAGCGACTCAACATGAAATACAAACTACCATCTTGATCTCCGTCTTCCACTGGCAGGACACATTCATGCAAGAGAGAGAAGAAGCAGTGATGAGCAGCAGGGCCCTTTAGTCTGACTCGCCATTTGTGAATCCTTTACTCATTTTCTTCGTGCCACCTTGGTCAACTGACCCAGAGATAAAAGCCAACTGAGTAGGCTTCTTTTCTCTTGAAGGTGGGTGACACAAATGAGCCATAAAGTATGAAAAGTTAAAAAAAAAAACTGGAACATTTATCAGGGAATTATAAAAGGTCGAATCAGAAGAACAGAGAATTCAAAACCACATACCTTCCTCTTCATACGCCTCTGCATGCAGCAAGCGTCCAAAGCAAGAGCAGAACAGAGATCATTAGTGATCGGACTGAGCAGCCTGCACCTCTCCTTTTATAATGCACAGCCTAAAAAGCACATTTGCTCGTCTGGGGTGTTCTTTTTGGATGTCACTGCACAAGTCCCATGTCATGGCATGCATTGATCCAGCATCTTCTTTTATGCTACTGAAGATTCCGAGTGGAAAGGTCAATGACTCTGACTGTATAACAGTTATTAACTTAGCAAGACTATCATTTCTGCAGAGATTTTTTGAAAACTCAATACTGTGACGTAGCTGGGTGCTGGGCTCCTAAATGCTCATATTGTCTTGTTGATGTAGGGGTAGGTGTGCAGAAAAATGTCATGGGTTTCTGTATCCAACCCTGACCCTTCAGGGCCACTATTCTGCATGTTTTAGGAGTTTTTCTCCTTCGTAACAAGTGGTTTGACACAAAAGACGATGTGGTTCGTGATCATAATGCTGTCCTCAACGATGAAGATCAGCGCCTCCCAAGTGAAGGCTGTGGCTATCGTCGAAAAAGGTGGGTTGAAAACTCCAGGTTGGGAAGAGGTTCTACCTCAAATGGAGTAATTTCAGTTGGTCTGCCAGAAAAGAAAGTTCAGAATTTACCAGGGAATTTTCATTCCGATCCTCACCCATGGCCAGTGTAAGACGACAAGGCAGTTATTTCACCAAATGAGACAAGCCCTCCTGAAACTTAGCTGAATAAAATGTTCTTCTGATTGTTTGGAGGCCTTCAGCCTAGTTAATGCAGATTAACCCTCCGTCAACTGAGACGACAAAACCCTTTGCTGAAGAATCAAAGCTGATATTCCTTTTTGAAGCAACGCCACGAAGCATTAGTTCAAAAAACATAAGCCTGGGACTTCTGCCGTGACTCCAAACACAGACCCTGAATGCACCTGAACGAGATGTTTGCCTGAATTACACGAAACTGAATCTTGAGAATGAATGATTTGCATCACAACACCCCAACGGAAATGCTTTGTGATCAACATCATGCTTCATCTTCACACAGATAACTGCTAAACGTGGACCAAAAGGAGGAGACGAACTGGCTTTACATGACATGAAAATACCCATCATCCTTTCTGTTATGGCTCACATGAGTTTGCCAAAAGGAGCCATTAAAGAGACAGCGGTCATGGAGGACACGGGGTAGCTGTCATGTGAAGTCAGGTAGCCTTCTTCTTCTCCATTTTAACATAGAAATGCACAGCCCAGATTTACAACACACAAGACAGTGAGAAATAAACAGGACACAATGTGCTTTTGTTCTCTAGCGCTGATTTGAATGATATGGGCTGATTTAAACAAAGCAGATATTTCCTCCACTAGATGGTTGTTATTAAAGGCAACATGACATCAATCTAAAATCTGAGTTTCGGGTTGTAATCTGGAAATAACAAAATAAACAATGTGAACCATCTAGAAGTTCACAACGTTCCTAATGAGTTTGGTATAAATGACTTATCCAGCCACATGAATGTTCCTCATGGTTTCCTCCAGACAACAGAAGCAGCGAAGCCAGAATGAGCACATCTGTATGGAAGGCTAGGCTTCAAATTTAGAGCGGTACAGCACCCAGCAGCTGGCAAACAATCCAGGCACAGTTAATAAAATGCTTAAATGAATGAATGATTGAATAAATGAATGAATGAATGTGCTGTTGTGCCATGTGCTGCTCAAATTAGGCCATTAGGCCAAAATCTGGATAGTGCTGTTTTGGAAATAAAAATGTAAAATAATCTTAAAACTGATTAAACCACATTAACTGATTTCTAAGAAAGTAAAAAAATAAATAAAACCCCTGATTTTTAGACACTTATCTTATTTTTAGTTCAAACAGAAAATAAATTCTTCTCTAGAAAAAAAATACTTAAAATAAGGTAAATAATCTTAGACATTATCCAAATTTCTTTGTTTTGAGTTAAAAAAAATCTGCCAATGAGGTAAGCAAAATTTGCTTGGCTAGATATTCGTAAAACTAGCAAACAAACATAAACTAGATTATTTTGCTAGTTAAGAGAGAGAGAGAGAGAGAGAGAGAGAGAGAGAGAGAGAGAGAGAGAGAGAGAGAGAGAGAGAGAGAGAGAGAGAAGATTATTTTACCTTATTTTAAGTAATTTTATTTTTCTAGAGAACAATTGTTTTGTTTTAGACTAAAACCAAAATAAAATGTCCAAAAAATAGACTTAATTTTACTTTCATAGAAATCCTTTTAATGTGCATTTCTGTGATGTGAGAAAATATTTGCCCGCTCTCTGAGCCTATGAATTTAGTTTTCTCATCACTATTTGAAAGTAATTATATAATGGATACATATGGTTACTACGTCACCAACAACACAAAGAGTTTTGCAGTGACCTCATGCTGTCACACAGGACCGACTCCCTGTTTGATGCTGGATTTCCTGCAGAAGAAGAAAGAAACAGCCTGCCCGTGCCACGTACCTTCCTCCTCACGAACCACTGGCTTCACCACCTCCTGTGGTTCAGGTTCTGGTTCTGGCTCAGGTTCAGGGTCTACTTCTGGCTCTGCTTCTACCTGGGCCTCCGCCTCAGGGGCTACTTCTACCTCTACTACCTCCTCCTGGGCTACGGGCACGCAGCATGCACCATATTGCAGAGTGGATGGTGTCGGAGAAGGCCGTTAATGAAGACACGACAGAGCCATTAGAAACCAAACGTGAGATTACTTAATGTACAGAGAAAACGGATGGATGAGCGAAGGACACTGCTGGAGATCAGAAAGAGAAACAGGAGATGGTAACAAAAACTCAGCCGACCTTTCACACATGAGCCATATCAAAGTGTTGATGTATGAAACTACTGGAAGAACAGGCTGTCAGGGATTATGAAGCTCTTTAATTATCGAAGCCTGCTGGCTACCACAATGCCCTGTTTTATTATCAATCTTTCAGACTGAAACTTTGGGTTTTTTGGAGATGCTTTTTGGCTGTTTTACAGAATTGTAACTATTTCAGGAATTGTGTATTTGTTTTCTTAGTCTCTCTACCCCCACTATCCTTACGTTTTTATGATTGTTTCTCATGTATTCGTAGATTTTTTGGACCCTCTGAAGCGAAATCTGAACATAGTGATAGTTTCTGCTTTGTTTATTTTTATATTCAGCAAAAGGTTTTACAGCTTTAATAAACATAGTTTGTTGTTGTCCTAGAGTTAAGTACCAGTAACACTTTATAGTAATGGCCCCTTTATTAATGTTACTTAGTGTAATAATAAGCATTATTAACAAAAGGTCCTAGGGGAAATATCGCCCAGGGAAAATAATGCCCCAGGGTAGGCCCTGGTTGTGACGGTGTTATTATTACTTCTCTATTATTAGGTGACATTTCACCTACTGACAAGCTGTGAGACACAAGCAGTGTGACCACTGGCAACAATATAAAAATGCTATTTTCTTCCCCAAAAAGTACATAATTGAAAAAAAAAATATAGCGCGATTCAGAGGGACTCAACTGACAAAATGATATGCATTACGACTCTGAAAACATTTGGGCGCAAATGGGTTAATGGCGGATTGCACAAACAAACCGTGACCTGAACTCTCGAGGGATCTTGTGATCTCCCGAGTCCAGCAAAAAGCAAAACGAGGAAGCCGTGCTGCTGACAAGGCTCTCCCAGTGTGAAAAGGACTGCGTTGAAGGTAATTAATCTATCCCAATCCGTGCTGATCCATCAACTTTCTCCTTGATCGAATCCACCTTCTGTGCCAGAGCCTGAATCTCAGCCAAAGTTCCAAGCTTACGACTCATCTGGGCAATTATATGAGTTTGTGTGTTCACAGCGCGGTGTAATCCATCCCTGAGCTCCGGGACTGAGTCAATATTCCTCGACAGCTCATTAATTTTCCAGTAAGCCAGGTAACCACTCACGCCAAAAAGCAAGAAACCTGACACCAACACCACAAATTTCCAGATGTCTTCAGAATCCTCTACAGAAAGTTGAGAGAGGCAGATCAGGTTCCACTGTTTCCAGGAGTCCATGATGTGTCCAACTGGGTCTGTCCCAGCGAGGCATCCGGGAGCCCCTTCTCCCGTTCTCATCGTTGAAAAAATTTTGTCAGTCGCGTTGAGAGACCAACTGACCAGGTCCATTTTTAATGATTTCCAGTTTCCAGAAAAAATGCAGAAGCGCCGTACACCCAAAGACAGATAAAGAGCCTTGGGATAAGATAGGGAGGAGAGGAGGAAAAAAGCGTCTGAACTCTCCAAGAGCCGGAAGAAGAAGAAAAAAAAGTGATGTTGCTGGTTCACTTTTAAACCAGACATCTCCAAATGTGGCCAGGGGGCCAATTGTGGCCCACAGAATGAGTTTGTATGGCCCCTAAAGGCATTTCTAGAATAGTGTAGTTTTGTCCTCATTTTTATGTTCAGTTTTATACTGTGATTCATTATTGAGCAGTAGTATTTTCAAAAATACCGCACCATACTAAATGCATCTATAAAAGCATGTGAGCTGACCACCAATCACCATAAGTAAATTTTCGTTATTAACACAAATCACATGCTTGTGGCCCCTAAGAGTTTTTAACTGGACAATTGTGGCTCATGTATCAAAACATTTTCTGGGTTAAAGCTGCTTTCCAGAGTTTTCCCCTTTCAGAAATGATGTATGCTTTTTCAGAAATCCGTAAAAGTGATTATCTCATCATGCACTATGATAAAATGTAAGCAATATGTCTTTTTTTTTGCTAAGCATGCCCCCTGCCCCTCAGAGCTCCGTTCAATAGGAAACTGAGCGCTGATCGAACTAACCAATAGCGTTAGACTACCGCTTACTTGCTTCAATTTTAAGGAAGTACCTTGGCTGATGCAGAGTTGGTGAACTTTTCACAGACAAGAAAGTCTCTAAAATCCAAATATTTGAGAACACAACATGACATGAGAATAAAACTGGTAAAACAACGTGTTTTAGCTCCGTTTGTCAGCAAAGAAGCACATTTATGAATGGAAACGTGAAGTCGCCATCTTAAACAGACAGAGAAATATACTTTTTGTGTGATATGCTTGTCAGCCACTAGATGGTGCCCTCGGATAAGAGGAATAATCCAGAAATAAGCTTTTAATCATCTGCTTCCAAACTTTTTAACTTTTGACCCACAAGCTACCTCTGATAGTCTGACTCTAGTAACCTCTGTTGATCTCTTCCAGACCCGTTCAGGCTTGAGCTTCATAAAGTTCACCGACAGTAGTTTTCCACATCCACTGTTTAAAATATGGCTGTGTGAATCAGGTCAAGGACAGCAGTACTGACAACAGCAGGTGGCATTGTAAACATGTCACATGGTAAGAAAACAAATGTAAAAACTCAAGTTACATTTTTTCTTTACCATGTGAGTCAAAACTTCACTCAGAACAAAAGTCACCTTTCATTTAGAAGTGTTTAAGTGACAGAAGTTATTAAAGCAGCTCATCCATAATAAAGCATGTGTCTCAGTATAAAACCGACTTTTTCTACATTTATCATTTCTTTAAAAATGATTAAAGATAATTATGGTGCCACAGGCTCATTTGGCTTTAACTAAAACTCTCTCAAGTGTTAGCACATCTGTGTTAAACACTTCACATGAAAAGTGAAAGGTAGCTGACTAATTAGTGTGGATAAAGAAAAGTGATCAATGTCAAAATGATTCAGCTGGCTTTACCTTCCTCCTCTTCAGTTTTGCAGGAAGAAAAAATAAAGAGAAGACACAAACAAGTAAACAAAGCCATACAATTCACAATACTCACGATCTTTAGAGACTAGTTTACTACATGAGAAAATATTATAAAGTTGAATTTAGTTGCAGAAATTTTATTTTAAAAAAAAACGCAAAAAGCCAAAACTGTAAACATGGAAGCATAAAATAGAGACTTTAATATCATTTCTGTTGCTCTGTTTCTTAAATATAAAATATAAAAAGTGGTTCTCTCTTACCCTCATACCTGAAACATGAAAAACATAAAAGATTAGTCAGATCTTTATGTTTATTCAAGTCAAATTAAAAGCAGTAAATAAATGTTCACGTAAAGCTTACACTTCCTCAGTGTCAGACATGCTGGCAGCAGACGTTGAACCTGAGGAGAAAGACCAACACGTGACTTTTATATAATGCTGGACTGACTTCTGATATAAAAGGTTCAGAATCTGACACCTGGACAGCTGTCCTCTTGCTAAAATACTAAACACGTCATGCTCCAAGCTGATTTATTAATACGCTGCATTTTATCTCTGACTGTTTACATTTTACCTTACATTCATCATCTGTGCCATTTCTGAAGTGCTCTTTAAAGTTAATACGTTTGATCCCTGCGTGCTTTGGAGGAAGACAGTTTTCTTTGTTCCTTGTTGCCTTAGAAACAAATGTATTGTTGTCATGGAACAAAATCTTTAAATTGTTCCCGCCAGCAGGCAAAAAGCCTCTGGCATGTGACCGCAGCTGCTTATAGGATCAGAAGGATGAAGCAGTGCATTGTATCTGTCCTCACTGCAACGTTTTCACAGCTTGTCCACAACTGTTGACTTAGCCGGTCGGGGAGTTTTATCTTCTTTGCAGATTCATCTTGATGTGTAAGAATCTGATCCGGAATCAAAACACAACACCAAATAATCACCACTCATCTCATATGAACCAGAGATCTTCACCTTCCTGTATTTAGCTACATTTCCTTAAAGGAAATCACATGAAGTTCTCTTTACCCATCAGGTGCACACAGTTGACCATGCTAGAGGGATACAAGCTTCTTCAGGCATGTAGACATGGTGAAGATGACTTACTCAAGTTAAAACTGAACATTAGAATGAGAAAGAAAGAAGGGTTTGGGCATGGCTGATGGTGCCTGGCAGGTTGGTCTGAGTATTTCAGAACCTGCCACTCAACTGGGGTTTATATCCACAGCCATCTCCATGGTTACAGAGAAGTGTTTGAATAGGAAGCATGATCCAGCAGCGAGAGAGTGGATGAAAACATGTTGTTAATGGTCAGGCTGGTTCTAGATGATAGAAAGACAACAGCAGCTCAGTTAACCACAGGTTCCTTAACAACGTCTGCAGAACAGCATCTCTGTTGAACAGTGAAGCAGATGGACTTCAGCAGCAGAAGACCACTCCAAGTGTCTCTACTGTCAGCTTAGAACAGGAAACGGAGTTCACCCAGAACTGGACCAGAAGAGACTGGAATGCCTTTCCTGGTCTGATGAGTCGAGTTCAGCTGCGACATTCTGATGATCGGATCAGAATCTGGTGTCACCAACTTGAAAGCATGCCTTGCATAAAACCATCAGGCTGCAGATGGTGGTTTAATGGTGGTGGTGGTGGTGGGGGGCTTAATACCACCTGAGCCTGGTTTAAACACCTGAGTATTGTATCTGACCATGCCCATCCCTTTAATAACATGGACCTATCATCTGATGCTACTTCCAGCAGGATGAAGCACCATGTTAGCTAAAAGTTAAAGTCCCATCAGTTGTCTCACACACACACTAACGTGTGTGCGAAATTTGTTCTCCACATTTGGCCCACATCCTGAGAGCGGTAAGTCCAGTCCAGGAACTTTGATGGAACAGGAGATTCACGTCATGGATGAAACTGTGTGATGCGGTCATGTTAATATAGACCAGAACATCTGAGGAACACCTTAATGAAACGAAGAAGTTCTGAAGCAGAAGGGGATTCAAATGGTAAGATGACCTAATGAACTGGCCAGCTAGTTTATATGCATCTTCATTTAAAGTGATAGTGTTTCAACACTAATGTGGAATGACCACACATCTGTTGTTTTAACAGATTAAAATACTGATAAAAATAATTAAACCATCTCTCATATGTGAGGAAAGAGTTTTCTCTGAGGCTCAGATCTAAGTACTTCTTACACATTATGCATTATGTGTGTGTGTGTGTGTGTGTGTGTGTGTGTGTGTATATATATATGAAGTGTCTTTGAATGACTTTTTCTTTCTTGGTGGTGAGCACAGCTGCAGTGGACTCGGAGGATTAGATGTGGATTGTATTTCTACCCATCAGCTGAGGAACAGTATTCAAATAGCTGCTTTAATCCCTCTGCTTGGTCCAGCGGGAGGATCCTGTACACCCCGGCAGCCAATCACAATCCATCTCTAACAAACAAGCCCTTTGATCAACCTACAGCTGACAGCCGTCACGCCTCTGACAGGCAGCGTTCGCTCAGTGAATACCAACACTTCAACATGCTGTATATTTAGTGAGTGATCACTTCATTCTTTAAGTATGGGAACACTGTTCTGATCAGGACACTTGGAGGGTCTTCCTGAAATGAAAACGTGTATTGAAACTGATAGACTGAGGAAACAGCCAGAACTAATGGAGGGTGGATTTATACTGTAACTCCATCGGAGAGGATCACAGATGCTGTCTGAGGCTGACGAGCATCCTAATGAGGGAGGTGACTCTGAAAGCCCCGTGTCTTAAAGATGTTGCTCTTGTTAACAGTTCAACAGCTATGTGAGTGTGTTGCTTGAAACTCTGAAATATTAACAGACAGCTACAAGGAGAGGTAAAAGTAAAGGAAATGGGCATTTGACAATACAATTATTTGGTTAAATGGTTCAGTTTACTATAAACGTGTTTAGAAAAACTGATAAATGATCCATAAAAAGCAGGTGAAATATGTAGCCAAACCAACAGTAGGGATAATTTAGTATTCTGTATTAGGTGATTCAACATGTTTAATAGACATAAACCAGCATTTTCCACCAAATCACAACAGAAATATGTTTCAAACTTGACTGAAGGATCAGATCTCAGATAACTAGAGGTTTTATGAACTGCCCATACTGGGCCTTGACCAGCACATTGTCCGCAGGCGTCAAAGTCATAACGAACATTTTAGCAAGTGTCGTTTTACATCCAACACTATTCTTGAGTGTCACTTTAACAGCTTTTTTTTTGTTGGGTATTAACGATCCAAATCACTTTTCCTGCTGTTAACAAAAGTGTTTTAAATAAAACAACACGATTTATAAAAATAAATAAAACAAAAGATTACTAAATGACATTTTTCTATTTTGTTGGAAAAAAACTTCTCATTTCAGTGAAACCAGAACTGAGGACCTTTCTGCTCTGCCCAGATTAACTTCACTAAAAGTCCATATGTGTCTGAAAAGCAATTTACAGCCCGACTACATCAAGATCAAATTCATCACAAAAACTAGGCAAAAGTATTTCCCTCATAACGTGGCAAACAATCTGAGAGATCTTTTTTTAGGTGACTTTCTGGCTGCTGTCTGGAATCAGGAGACTTACCTCAGAGAAGAGACGCTCTCCCTGCGATGAAGATGAAGGTCTGGAGGAATCTGTAGGCTTCGCTCAGAGAATAAGTCCCTGTGTTATAGTGATACTTGAGCTCATCAGGCCCTTATTGGCTGTGGGATGAGAGTAAAGTGTGTGTGCATAGGTTTGAGTGTGTGCTAAAGGTTGGGAGGCTGGGGGGAGATCATCCGTGACCCTGGAGAAGGAGATAGGTGGAATACTGTGGATGGAAGAGGAGGGCTCAGGTTTAGGAAAGGAGCAGCTGAGAAGCTTCTGTTGCTAAATTTACAGTGATGGAAGGGTGAGAGCGGGCATTGCACACCAGCCTGGCATCTAAACAATGGAGGAAAAGTGTGTGTGTGTGTGTGTGTGTGTGTGTGTGTGTGTGTGTGTGTGTGTGTGTGTGTGCATGCGTGCATGTATGCGTGTGTGCGTGTGTGCGTGTGTGCGCGTGTGTGTGCATGACTGCTGACCGCTTTATCAACCAGTAAGTCCATCAGTCAGACACTCTGCAAAGAGGAAGAATGGATAATAATAGAACAAAAGTAAAAATGGTCTCCTGAAAACTATGGTAACAACCATTGCTCTGTATCTTTTAAAGGCTTACTCACATCATCTACAGTTTGGGCTTCTGGATTCGGTCAAAATCAAACATGTTCCTTTACTTTGCAAAAACAGAAGAAGATGGTGAAAAACCATCTTTATAAATGTCTGTAGTCATCAGTGAATTGCATTCTGTGTAATATGTAGAGCTATGTTTATGGAGGTACATTTGACACAATAACATTTGTGTTTTGTCCCTGAGAACTTGAAGTCATGGAGAAGAATTCAAAAAAATCCTGTCTTTCACAGGTACAAAACAACAGCTGCACCCATTCAAATGTTTATGTTTATTTATTTAGCAGACACTTTTATCCAAAGCGACTTACAATTTATAACCTATAGGGAATGTTGTGATCTGTGGGGGAAACCGGAGTACCCGGAGGAAACCCACGCATGCATGGGGAGAACACGCAATTCCACACAGAAAGGCCTCAGCTGGGTTTTGAACCTGCAACCTTCGTGCTGCGAGGCAACAGTGCTAACATCTGCGCCACCATGCAGCATGCAACCCAAAATATTGGGTACGAGGACAAATATGCATTCTTTGAGTCACACATCAAAATAATCTTACAGTCACAGTTTTGCCCCAGTTGATACTAAAAATCTGGTGCAAAAACATGTGTGTTTCGACTCTGGGAACTTGAATTCACAGAGAAAAAACTGAAAAAAACTATCTTTCACAGGCACAAAACAACTGCTTCACCTATTCAAAATCTTGTTTCAAATACACAAATTGTATTTGTTGAATCACACATCAAATGAATCATACAGTTGCAGTTTCGCCACAGTTGAGCCATTTTGTTTTTAACCAGGAAAAAAATTCCTTTTTTAAACCAAGCACACAGTTTCACAAAAGGAGCTGGAGTGAGATGGAGCTAACAGTAGGATGGGGCAACTGAAGGCTATTTAAGCTGTGTGGGAGAGCTGAGTTATGGCAGCTGGGCTGACCAACAGATGGAAAACAGGTGAGCATAACCACAAGAGAAACGAGGGAGACAATAGGCAGATCACACTGGCAGGGGTTAACCAAAGGTGGGGTCATGACTGCATCGTCGGTCACCCAGAACTACATAAGGGGCCGTTGGAGGACTTCCAGAAATCAAAATACATTATAAAAACAATTGCTGAAGCTATGTTTCTGGAATAATTGTTACATAGATTCAAAAAATGGTCAGAAAAGGACATAAGTGAACATGAGCTAAAGAAGTTTCCTTTATTCCCTGAGTTATTTAGCTTTTTAGGCATGTTTGTTTTGTCACTCTGGGAGTATGGGGTACCAGGCCTCTTGATGTAGGTCCCTGTCTGACTGATTCATAAAACTTATGGGCAGGATTTCTAGACGCAGCAAAGGTGGTGAGGTGATCCGTTTTAGTGGCCCAAGGATCAGGTCTCTACTTTTTGCAGATGATGTGGTCCTGTTGGCTTCATCAAAACGTGATCTCCATGTTTCCCTGGAGAGGTTCACAGCTGAGTGTGAAGGAGCTGGGATGAGAATCAGCTCCTCTAAGTCTGAAACCATGGTCTTGAGTCAGAAAAGGGTAGAATGCCTTCTCCAGGTCAGGAATGAGTTTAAGTTGTTCACAAGTGAGGCAAAGGTGGAGCGTGAGACCAGCAGGTGGACTGATGCAGCGTCTTCAGTGATGCAGGCGTACATTCCTACCCTCATCAATGGTCATGAACTTTGGGTTTTGATCAAAAGAATGAGATCACAGATACAAGCAGCTGAAATGAGTTTTCTCTGCAGGGTGTCTGGTCTCTCCCTTAGAGATAGGGTGGTCAGTCGTCCAGGAGGGGTTTGGAGTGGATCCGCTGCTCCTCCACGTCGAGAAGAAGAAAAAGAAGAAATTATTTTATATAGAAGTTTACAAGAACCAAAAATAAAACATTACAAAGAAAAGAATTGTAATAAAAATGGAGAGAGAGGACAGATTTATATTAAAAATGTGAAGGAAGGCAGAACTGGTGGAAACAACAGCTTGAAGCGAAAGTAATGAGGACGAATCAAGCAAAGGTCACACCAAAGCCAACTTGAACAAGTGAGTCTTCAGCTGCTTTTTAAAGGAGACCACTGAGTCCACTGATCTCAAGCTAAAGGGGAGAGAGGTCCAGAGTCTGGGGGCCACAGCAGCAAATGATCTGTCATCTTTGGTCTTTAGGCTGGTGCACTGCACAACCAGTAGGCTTTGGTCACTGGACCTCAGGGACCTGCTGGGGTCTAGGAGCAAGTTAAGGTGGCTCGAGCATCTGGTTAGGATGCCTCCTGGACACCTCCCTGGTGAGGTTTTCTGGATATGTCCAACCGGGAAACAAAAACACAAAAGCAGTTTGTTTCATGACCTTTTGTTATGGTTGGTGATTGAAAAGACTACAAAAGAAATCCTTATGAATGATGATTAGTTGACACCGAGTATAGTTTCTGGAAGCACAAAAAGCAATATGCAGGTAAAACTTGAAAACTGAGAATAGGTTGCAAAAGTCCATTTATTTCAGTAAATCAGCTTAGACTGAGAAACAATCTAAAGGCTCAGGAGCCCTTTGAAGATTCATTATCTGATCAGAGTGTGACACTAAGCCTTTTTACAATATTCTAATTGAGATTTTGAATATGGGGTTTTCATCAGCTGGAAGCCATCATCACAGTTATAACCCAAAACAAAAGGCTGAAATATCTGGTTTTGCTGCAATGAATCTATCGTATCTGTTAAGTTTCATCTTTTAAGTTAAAGTACTGAAAAAAAATTTAACTTTTGCACCATAATCAAATTGTTCAAATTTCACCAGTAATTCATTGAACAAGAACAAAAATGTTGTTTAGAAATTTTCTTTTTACTTAGATTTTATTGGTTGATGTATAATTGTTTTAATAAAAAAAAAAAAATAAATAAACAAAAAAACAACTTTTAAGGTTTCATAGAATGAATATTAAAACCAGTTGCACCAAAAATGTGTAACGATGAAGAGACAGCGCCCTCTTGCTATTGTAAAAATTTGGCAACAAATGGTTACAGATCCACAAACCGTACAATGTCTGAGTTTCTCAGATCTATTGGGATAAACCAGAGGATACAGTGCAGTCTCCTGCCTTTAAAACCAGTCCTTTGGTTACTGTTATCCTATAAACAGAAAACTGATGTTTTTACAGTTTTTATGGACAATGTGGAATACTTTAGAATTAATTTATTTTTGAGTCAACGTCATTATACCTCAGACTGAGGTGTTTGTTGTCCTTCCACCTTCCTGCAGGTAGAGGTGGTCACTGTCCTCCAGTAGGGGCTGCACCTCTACCGTCTCAGGTGGTCTGGAAACCCCCATCTGCCCGTGCAGCAAACACTGAAGACAACAATTTTATTTTTGGACTAGCTGCTTGCACCGCCGCTTGCTCCCCAAGACTCCAGTCCACTTCAGGATGGGATGGCCCTGTGACACTCTGAGCCGGGATTAACAAGCAGAGAACAGATTTTCCCGTCAGCTGAAGGTAATCCACTCAAACTCGGTGTCTGCTTGATTGACAAGGCGGTGGTTCTGACGTGAAATCTTGACCCGCCGGACAGGTGCTGACCTGCAAACATGGTGTGAGACTTGACGTGCACGATTTGTAATATTAAACGCATGATGCATATCACACATCTCAATGTATCCCCATGAGAAAAGGCTTGCAAAGAAATGCTTAGCATGTTAATACTTTAGCACATTTTTGTGCTGTGAACCAAGCAACACCACATTTAGATTATGTCGCTTTCACATTTGCCAATTAAACTTCCTGCAAACAGAAAATGTTCCTGCACCCCTTTCTCACATTGGTCCATTGTTTCTTTTCCAGCCCATCGCAGGCAGAAACCACAACCCAAATCTCCACCCCCAGGTAAGCTGTTTCAGATTCATAATGTGACAGCCCCACCAAAACAGTCCTTTTTATCTAATTAACTGCTTTAAAGCTGGATGAATTGAGGTCATAGCCCACTTTTATCACAAAGCTCATTTCTAATTTCCCTCTGAGATTAATAAAGTATTTTTGAATTGAATTAAATTGCGCTTTCCTCTTTTGAGCTGCGGGAGTGAAAAGCTCTCAGATGTCCAACCCCAGAGCCTTAGATGGGGGTGTCTCCTGTTACAGCTGGCCTTACGATGACAGGAGCCACTTTGACAGCAGGGATTAATGATAAATACTTGCTGAAAAACTGCCAAGCTTCTCAAGGTGCTTACTGGTCAAAGTACCATGAAACAAAAAAAAAATCCTTCTCAGATGCAAGTCTTGATACAATTTCAGGGTTAAATTGGTCAAACTTGCAAGAAGTGCCGCCAAGGTCTCCTACATGACAAAAGGAGGAAAAATGAGACCGAATTACATTTTTACTGAGATTTTCACTCAGAAACTCAAGGCTTAGCTCACAAACAGAGCAGCTCTGGGAGGATTTGAGCCTGAGAAAACTCAGAAAACTCAGGACGTTTCATTCATACAGGACAGCAGGCAGCAGGTGCTCGGTGTCAGGACGTTTGCTCTTATTTCTCCTGCACTATAATTAGACTGTAGGTTGAGTGAGACCACTCAAAAGCACCAAGGCTACACTGGGATTTTTACAAACAGAAGCATTTTTTTCTCCCCATTATTTGAAATACCGTAAATCCTCTAATATTAGCCTGTATTCAATTAACTGCCGGGTATCATATTTTGGCTGGTGTCGGAGTCGGCGGAGGTGAATAATGGCCGTTTTTTTATTGTGGCCGGGTGGAATGTGGTAGCAGGGGCGGTTGTGTCATCCGTCTCACTTTTGATTTGCCAGTGATGGACCGCGAGGGTAACTTTAACTGTGCGGAGATGAAGAGGAGGCGAAAATTTGATATCAAGTTCAAAGACAACGTGCTGATTATGCTGCAGAACACTCTGAGGAGCAGTAGGGGTTGTATGAACTAGTCGACTAGTCGACTTCACCGCTCTATAGTGACTTTTTGTGCCTGTCATCGACTAGTCGCTGTCACGTGATAATAACCAGCAAGATGCAGTCCTCGGAAAAGACAGAAGCCTGCTGTCAGCAGGTGACAGGTGATGCGCCCTGATCCACAGCAGCGAAAAGCATCAGGCACAAATAAAAGAATAAAAAAAAACAGAAAACATTAAAGGAAATGAGCCGACATGAACGATCGCGTGTTAAATTAGTTTTTGAGGTGGCGACACCTGATTTGATAGAGTTACTGTGGCCGTGCTCAGGACGCAGATGTTTGGAGCGCGTCAACAATCAGAGCTTTGCATGCGCAAGCTGGTTAAGGTTAGAATGGGGGTGAGGGGAAGGTTAAATTGCAAGAGGGTAAATGTCACAATTTGGTTAAATGTCCGTTTTACGGCGGGTGTCAGTACCGACGCTCTGGCACAGCGCGTTGCCATGGCCGGCGAGCAGCGCGCACTCCGCTGTTTTTGCGGTCGGTAGATCTTTTAGAACTGCAGTTCTAAGGTAACCTCATAAGGTGAATACATATGAACCCAGGTAGCAGTTTCTCTTTAGGATTGAGAGGAGATGCAGGAAGATAATAAACAGGCAGGACAGAAAAATAATCAAATAAAAACAAGTTAGTTTTTGTACCTGGTGGTTGCAACAAACAGACACCACTGAAGGTAATCAGAAGTGAGGAACAGAAAATGAAATAATTATTTTAATGTTTAGAGCAGCAGGAACTCCGAGAGGCTGCAGGCGCATCAGTGAGTTTGCGGTCGCTGCGCAGGAGGAGGGGGGAGAGGGCTGAAGCAGAAACTACCGTTGTTAAAAGAAATGTGTTTAACTTTGAAAATGTGGGCGCAATTTTAATTGTCAAAAATTCCAGCGAAACATTAGTTCATTTTGCTCAAATAGAAATTGAGGCCTGCCTCTATTTCTGGTCCTCCTTCCAATAAAGGCCTGGAGCTTGATGAGCTTGAGTCAAATACAGACCCGGGCCTGTATTAGAAGATTTACGGTATAATGTTTCAATCTAGAACACATAAACGCCCAATAAAAAGATTTACAAAAGTAGACCAGTAGGTGGCGATAACATTAATCAAATGGGTGATTCAGCTCTTTTGAAGGGAATTTCTGTGAAAAGATTAAAGAGGTCCTTCACTGGGAGACCATTTTTTAAAATCATCACCCACTTTGCATTTAACATGCAGGCTGAGAGTGAAATTGGTCTGTTACACCTGATAGAAGGTAGATGAGGAAACTCCAGGATTAGAAAAGCCTGACCGCGCTACATGAAGCTTTCATGAGGACTCACCCATCTTGACTTGTGATGGGGAATTCACATCTTAGCTAGTAGAAGCTAACCATTAGCACTAGCAACTTCACCACACAGCAGAACTCCTCCAGACTTGCGTTATTTGTGGAGGTAAAACATCAACATTGCAAAGCAAATAGAGTCTGTGGAAGAGTCACACTGCTGTCAGCCAATCCGAGGCAAGATTTCCAAATACAAAGGAATAAGACTAAATCTTGTCTGAAGCTACTTTCTCCTCTGGCTGAATCCTCCATGCTGAAACAGGTGCGCCAGAGCTTTTCTCTCCAGAGTACGACTTATAAGGCATTCAGAAACCACTGCAGATGTATAAAAAATATATTAAACATTTCTAACCTGAAGAATTACAGATTTCTGCTTATAGAATAATCATTTATTGGAGTTTTTATGCATGTTGAAACTGGGTCTAGCTGTTAGCTCATTGGTTTGATCCAGACTATTCTATATTTTTTCAAACTGAGGCTGTTCAAAGACATCTGCAAGAGGTAGGACAATCATTTTTCAACAGATGCAGCAGAAAACACTTGAAAAGATTTACAGTGAACAAACATGTAAGGCTAACAGACCAACTTTGTAATCTATCTGCATTTATTTATTCGGTGGTCGATCCTCTCACTTTAGACCCAAATTCTTATTTTATACCTGTAGCTTTTAGGCAGACATCCTCCTTAGCATAAACTCGCTCACCTTCATTTCTGTGGTAGCCATCTTGCTTTGGGCTACTCTGGTTTCCTGCAGAAGTCATTTTTAAAACCAGACCGTCTCCTTGGAAGGCTATTTTAAAACATAGTTAGTCATCATTTTAAAGTAGACGTTTTAAGAAACGTGCATCGTATTTCCAGTGGGAAGATTTGTTTTAGCCATGATTCATTTTCAGGTCCCAGTCCAGATCTCTGGAACCTGCTAATGGGGTTCTTGTTATAGGATCTCCAGCTTGTCTAAGAACCATTGGTGGGGTTTTATAACAGGAATGTTTATAGCAGCAAGATACTTTATATAAAGACATTTCTAAAACAATAAACGTCTCACTTGGCGATCATTCTTAAAAAATTAGTAAAGAAAAATAACGAGCAACAGAAAAGACATTTTAATACATTTTATTGTATTCAAAAATCCTCCAAATGGCTTGAGATAATAGTCACAAAACAAAATTATTACAAGTCTGAAGTAAAGGCAAAATTTTCATTTTTGCTTCTTGGGCATTTCCAGTAGAACAAAAGTGAAAAAAGAAAAAAAATAAAATAAAAAAAACTTTTCCAAATCAAAGCAATAAGTGAACTGATAGTGGCTTTAGTTCCAGTATTCCCAACACATCTCACAAATCATCATAGAGCGGTCCAGCTGTGAACAAAGAAAACAAACGTTAGTGTAACATCGGACTATCTAGTTCTTTAGTTTACACAGGCTTTGAGCTTGTTTTATCTGGTATTATGGGAGGAAAAATAAAAGTTTGAAGATGCTCATTGATGGAAAACATTTCTCCTCTATAATTCTAGTTGATGATGTGTTTTATTTATCTGACAGGAGTGTGAAATGCTGATGGAGGTGTGTTACAGTAATGGCCTGGATCCTGACCTTTCCCAGCAGGATCCTCCTCCGCTGCTGCCAAAACCAGGCAAAGACAACGCAAGGCTTCAGAAACTCAAGAAGAAGAGAGCCAAGAAGAAAGGCAGCCTTTCCCAAACGCCCATCCCCTTCCGCTCCTGTTTGTCTCCGGTCAATGAAGCGAGCACAGACCTGGAGCACAGCGACCAGTCCAGCCCACCAAGGACACCAGACTCAGTCTTCATTGCAGACTCATCTGTATCCGGTTTCCCATTAGGCTCCCTCTATGATCACTCTGCACTTGCATTCCCTCATCGTCAGAGCAGCCCTTGTGTACAAATGGGATTTTACCCTCCACCCCACCCAGCAGGGGTCAGACCCCCAGAGGAACAGGTGGCTCCGCTGTATGAGTGCTCCTCGTTTATATTTGATGACGCTGCACCTTTCATGATGCCACCATTCACATCACCAACATCACAGCAGGTTCCTCTATCATGTCACCCAACTCCTTTTAGGTTTAACATGATGTCAAATTCTCATGGGCCGGTGGCAACAGTCCCTCCGGTTCTTCTGTCAGAGTCCAGCCCTAAAATATCAATGCACAGACTGACTTTATGCCCTGCTGCCACCAACTCTGGTGCAGGTCCAGCACCTTATCAAGTTACGGATCTGTCTCCCGTTCCAGCTCAGCTATCAGTTGCAAACAATTATGCACAATCTTCCATTTCCAGCCAGGGGGAGACAAATGCTAATTTGAAGGCTAATCCTCAGATCCAGACATTAGCCAGGACTGCCATGGTCTCCAGCAATGGCAACTGTGTCCTTCGACAGATGTCATCTGAAATAACTGCCTCAAAAATAACCTTGGTTGATGCAGTGAAAGAACCGAAGCTTGAAGGTATGCAAGGGAAACTTTATACATCCAAGGCAACATTTTATGAGATGTCCAAACCTCTGTCTGTACAAGATCTCACAGTTATGAGTCCAGTCAACGTGGGAGCATCATTTTCTGCTGCATACAGTGAACAAACAGCAGCGTCAGTGGTGAACAGCGACCAGAAACTGTCTTCACCTTGGCCCCAGAGTGGAGGATGCCAGATCCCTTCTTACACACCAGCTCAAATATCAAAACCTATTTTTGAAATATCAAAACCCAACCCACTTTTATCCTCTGCAAGTCCTGCTTTCAACTCCTTTCGAGATTTACAAGCAGCCTGTGTTCAGAAAGAGCCACTGAAACCCAACTCAGCACTCCAGCCTGGCTTTTCGAATATCCCTTTATCTGTGATGGAAGAACAGAAACAAGTTGGAGTTCAACATGCCAACATTTATAAAGAAACAGAGATTCCTAATACACAGAAGAGTACGTTGAATCTAAGCTTGGTCAAAACTGAGATGAACCACAGAGAAAACATGGCTATGCCAGCTCTTTCTGTGGTCAGACCTTCACTAGAAAGATCCCAGGACCCCCAAACAGACTTGTTTTCAGAAAACAAACCATCATCTTTGCCAAAAGTTCCATCCTTTCATTGTGCACCAAATCATTTCAATCCCACCCTAGTAAACCCAGTCCAAGCACCATTAAGTCCAAGCCCAGTGATCTTCACCCATCATCCCCCAGTAGTTGAAGCACGCAAGTCTTTGACGTCCCTTTTGGAAACTCAAATGTCACTGGCCACTTCAAAGTCCAAATCACGTTCTACATATTACGGGCTGACTCCAGCTGAATATGCTGCCTATGGTGGCATTAGGAGTAGTACATCGCATCACCTCTCTACACCTTCCACCACTGAGGAAACCTCAGAAAAACACCAGAAAGACAAGTCTGTAAATGGACCAGATACCCCAAAGCATGAAAATCGACCTGAGGAACCAGGTTTTGTGGTTTACGACAAACATTTGTTTCAGTCAGAGGTTCCAGATGACCGTATTCTCACACAGAGCAGCAAGGTCACCGAGGACAGTCAGTCTGGAGCTCTTAATACTGGGATTCAGTCTCTTAAAAGAACTAACATGGGCACTATAAAACCCAACCTCGCCTTTGGATTGGCACAGAAAACAATACAACCACCCACAAGTGATGAATCCTCATCAAAAGCCTCATATTCAGAGGCTCCAGTACCAATGCCTAAAGCAGGTGAGGTACACATGAAAAGTCTGGCACAGTTTTCTATAGAGGCAGGGCTAAAAGCAGCCCAATACTCCACTGATAGCATTGATACATCCAGTTTGGTCACACCTTATATGAACATCTTAAATGCAGAGGCACAGCTTAACACAAAAGGAGTCGCCAATGCTCAAAAAGATTCAAAGTTTGGTAAAAGTTCTTTTTCCAATAAAACCTTTAATGGAGTCACAAATATAAATGAACAGTCAAGAAATTTAAGACCAACTCAAATTAAAATCAGCCCACCAGCAGTCCAAAGTATCAACGTTCAACCTACTGCCAAGCTTGTATCTGCAACACAGATGCAGGGTCAATTCACAGGAAGTCAGTGTGTCAAAGCTGCTGCTAATGGGGAACAACAACCTACCAAAGTGCCTTCAGAAATCCCACTGCTGAGCACAATAATAACTCAAGACATTTTAGAAAAACAGATCAAAGAGATTAGTAATCCAAATAAAGTCAGCAATGAAAATGTCCTAACAAATAGGGTGAAGGTAGGTGATGGTTATCTGGATGATTCCCAAAACGGTAGAAACCCAGATGCAAAAATCTTTGAAAATACATTAAACAACCAGGAAATCTTTACAAAAAGAAAAATTCTACCACATGAGCCCGTTCAATCATCCCTTTGTTGTGGACATCACAATATCTGCACAGACTCATCCCCTAAGATGAGTGGCAAAATTATCCATCTGCATGATACAGAAACTCAAGTTTGGAGAAATAATCAATTACTGGAAAAAAACCACTGTATGGTTACATCAAATATACCTGATGTAAGTATAACCTTACCAGGTACAGGTACCACAGAAATGGCCTTACTTGGTACTCCAATCAAGTCAGCAACTCATCCCAATGTAAATGTTCCCATTGAGGCAAACCAATTACATGAACCCAAAAAAGCAATGGAAAAGCGAAACACCACACCCGTCAGTGCAGCTGTAATTGCTAAATCCAACATAGGCTGGGGTTGTCCAAGTAAAAGTGTGCAAGCAGAAAAATTATATAAAAACTCGTACTCAGTAATGGAAGCAACAACAATAACTGGCCTCAACACTCAAGGGCTTCAGCATCTTAATTCTATAAATGCAGAAATCCTTCAGCAGAAGCCAGCCTTTAATGTTGCTACGACAAACACGAGCATGTCCAAGAATGAGTCCAGGTCATCAGATAATCCTCCTACAGAGCACCTTAGAGGTTCCACAAGTAAAACACCACCTGCACAAGCTGTAGAAGCTACTCAACACCTAACTGCACCATCAAGCAACTTCGACCTGGGCAGTCATTTAGAGAATAATCCAACTAGTGAAAATCTGCTTCAAAACAAATTTCAGATGGTTTTACCATTACCAGCAGAGCCCACAGTGGCTGCTAAACCAACCTGCAATGCTCAGCAGTCCAGTAAACCCGTGGTGCCTTCCAGTCCAACAATCAGGCACATCCCACCAAAAACTGCTCAGATCAGGTCTGATAGATTTGAGGCGCAATCAGTAACTACAAACCTTCTGAACAATTCACCTGAGACACCTTCACACCAAATTGCAGATAGAACTACTCAACAGGAGGAAATCCTAGCTGTCATGCAACCGATGATGGGTCACAAATGCTTAGCAAGTCCATTGGCACCAACAAAATCTTCTTTAACGGCCATGATGGAGACACAAGCTTCCATTTCCGCTACACTCAAAGAGATCAACACACTGGGTGTTGGAGTTAAACAAGAAACTAAAGCAATGAAGTCCAGTCAGATTTCTCTTACTTGCATGGATTCAGCAAACTTACAAGCCTCATCAGAGCACTTAACGTCTGTCAATAAGCCTGCAACTTCCTCTGAAACAAACATTTATAATATAAATCCCCAAGCTGCCACACACGTTGCTTTAAATCCACATTCTCTCAGTAAGATCCAGTCTGTTAATGATGCAACAAAAGACCAAAACCCCCTTCAGAGTCCACAAGCTACAGGTAAACCATGGGCTGCAGTGAGAGCGTCTCCTTTACCTGAACCACGAATGTGCTTCACACCAAAACAAGCACACACCCCTACCTTACCCCGGCCTGTTAAAACCCCTGTTTCTTTGAACCATTTGACAGAATCCAAACCTTCATCAGATATTGTGAAACAACAGATACACTCTCCTCTTCCACCTTATCAAAGTAACACACCAACTAGTATTGTTCAGGAGTCTGATAAGTCATTAACGATGAATGAGTCAAAGCCAGAAACAAAACTGCCAACAAGTAAAGACACTTCTGTCCCTGGGATAAAGGCACATTCCCCAGTGCACCACATAAAAACAGACCGCTCTTCATATTCTTCTGTTGAAGGAACTCTTTCCTCACCAAGCATCAATAACAGTAAACCAAAACCTTCTACTCAGAACCTAGACTCCTCTTCAGCCATAGAAATAAGCCCCCCAGTGGTAAAAACAGAATCCTCAAAGACTCCTAATAGTGTTGAGTGTTTGACAGAGCAACCACTAGACACCACTGCCTCCGCAGAGCCAGCAACAGGTACTGACATGAAACCATCCATAGTCAAAGATGCTGTGATTGATTCTGCCACTCCTGCCTCTCTGCCTCAGGCCTCAGTCTCAGTAAAAGCTCCAGCACCAAACAGAGGAACATCACCGCCATCTCAGCCACAAACTGGCCTAAAAATCAAGGACATACTGAAGGCCAAAGACAGAGCTGCACCAATGGAAACTCCAGCAGTGGAATCCTCCATGAAGTCAGTGACATCGACTGCATCTTCAGTTACTGACAAAAGCTCAGTTGCAGAGGGGACCCCACCCACACCCACTCAGCCAAAAGCAACCCAGAAGCCAAAGGGCCTCAAGGGTAAACTCAGTGGGTGGACAAGGCTGAAAAAACACATGGTTGTTGAGCCAGATGAACCAACATTCCCAGAGCCAGAGGCAAAAGCTCAGATCAGCCCCAGTGTCAGTGATGGGATTGCAGACGAAGTCTCTGGGGAGCCAGCTGCAGGACAACCTGCCAATCAGGAGATCATGAAGAACAAAGAAGGTCCAAAGGCACTGAAGATGTGGGATGCACTCCTTTTTCAAATGTTCTCCACCAAGGAAAAAATCATGGATCAGATCAATGCTAACAAGAAGGACCCAGAAAAGAAAAAGTCATCCAAAGACGACCAGTCAGCTGTTCCTTCTTTTGTTAACCGTCTGCCAGTTTTATTGTACAGCCCTCGCTTTGATGCTAGAAAGCTGAAGGAAGCGGCAGAAAAACCTCTGTCAAAAATAGCATCCATTTTTGAAATGGGACTGATAAAACGCAAATGTCAGGAGGACAAACGCAAGGATTTCAACAGAACAGCCAAAGGGTTTGGTTCAACCAAAGCTACTGATTTACCTGATGGGATTGAAGAATAAGGTCAACTATAAGTGATTTGTCCTATTTGACAAAATATGAATTTATGCAAAGTTTTGGGCAGGTAGAGGATGACATGTACAGAATGAGAACATTTAGAAGAAAATGATCCTTATTGGAATTCTGAATGTTTGTATCATCAAAACCACCTTTTTTCCCCGCACTTAGCCTGATGTCGGACTTCAGTTACTCATATTTTAAATTTTATTTAGAGTAAATAAATAAAGTTCAACTATTTCATTTCAACTTCGTGTTACCTATTTTGTAGAAAAATGTACTTAAATCCAAATTCAAAAATACTTGAATGATCCCAGAGAGAAATTAAAGGTTTTAGTATTTAAGTGCCGTGAAAAACCAATACAAAATAAAAGTATTATTATTATTATTATTATTATTATTATTATTATGAATAATTTCATTAAATAGATAAATAAAAAAGACAAGAATAGGCCCCTAAAAATCATAATATACTGCATGGTACGCCATGATGCACAGTTCTTGAAACCATCAAAGTGAGACTAAACAAAAGTGTGATCAGTGATGTAAGCTGCATCTCAAATATGTGTTTTTTTATTTGACATCAGCCTAGCTGTGACTGTGGTCTGTAGTCTGTTTGCAATGCTTTTCATTTTTTCTAATAAAATAAGATAAAAAAAGCTTTTAGTATTTCGCTTGCGGGCAGATTTTATTCTCTGTGATCAACAGGGCTCGTACATTCCTGAAACAACGGCATAGATTTGGAGGGAAAATCAAGATGAATGAGGAGAAAAGACACAGGTGATGTTAAATGAAGTTGTCTGAAAGTCAGGTATGGAAGGGTGGAGACAGTCAGGACAAGAAAAGTCTGATTTTAAAAATATGTAAGTGATCCTACTGAGATGTTGGCAGATTTTGCTAGACATGCTAGCACCTATAGCTGAAGCATCTTGAGATTATACAATCTGGCTTTAGAACACGCATCAAATAATGAGAAGGTAAACATTGTAACTCAGGTACCAGTCATCCAGGCTAAAATGATAAATGTGTCCATTCAACAAATGCTGAGTGCTGCTTACAAACCTTTGCCTAATGATGAAACGGTTGGCCCTGAATTCTGGTGAGTTGTTTTGTTTTGAGATTCTAATCAGTATGAAAGTAACTAAACAAAAGTTTTGAGGAAACTGATGATGGTGATGAGAGCTAGAGTGAAAAGTTCAGAAGAAGTATAGAAATGTGTTGTTTCAGAGGCTTAGAGAGTTATGCTGCTTCCATAGAAGTTGTAATAAATTGTTGTAAACATTTTTTTACATCTACAATTCATTTTAATGTTTCTTAGATTTTTTAGTATGGAAGACTGAAGTTCCATTTAAGATCTGCTCACTGTGACTTGTGAATATGCATAAAGAATTAAAAAATGTTGTCTCCAACTGGCCCTTTTTTTATTATCAAATCCCTTTTTGTTTTATGCTAAATTAATCCTATTTTTTTCCATCAAATGAAACACCAGCTTACTATTGTCTTTCACTAGATGTCACTTAACCAGCCATAAATGTCCTGGTCTGTGGGAGTGACATACAGTCCTAAATTCTCACCTTCGGGGTAGTTTGCATCTTCACTGCTGCCATTTCCACCGGAAACTTTTGTATACTTGCCGTGACCCAAAGACACAAATTTATATTTTTTTGTGGAGTTCTCCTGAAATGCAGATAAAATAAATAAATAAATAAATAAATAAATAAATAAATAAATAAATAAATAAACAAAAATGAAAAAAACATCAGAAAAATGTCCATAAATGTCTTATTTAAGTTTAGTTCATCTGGGTCAACATGACATTGTGAAAACGGTTCATCATCACAAGATTAGAATGACCAATTTCACCAAGGTTGATTTTAGACTGAGAGCAATTCTGGTCCTTGAGAGCCGTCATGCATGTTTTAGTTGTTTCCTGCTCCAACACACCTGATTTTAATCAGTAGGTGATTAACAGGCTTCTGCAGAGTTTGATGACCTGCTGAACAGGTGATTTAACCACTGATTTAGGAGTGAGGGAGCAGGGAACCAACTAAAATCACTGCACTTGAGGACCAGGATTTCCCACACCTGTTTTAGACTAATTTAAATATTCTAAAATCCCCACAGGTGTGCTTTTCCTGCTAACTATATCAGCCATTCAGATGAACAATGACTCCTTGAGAGGATAAGGCACAAAAGAAGTGTTGTGAGCATAAAAAAACACTTAAAAATCATTAAAAGAATCAAAAATTGCAAACGTGAAAGCAAAGACCAAATGAGAACAATTGTCTCAACTGATGCAGTATTTGTCCTTTAAGAAGAAACGCATTTAGCAACATCCCCTAAATAATGTGACGAGCGGTCCACCTGGGTTTGGTGGAAAACACAAATCATCTATTATCTTAACCACCTCTTCCTCAGTAGGGTCACGCCCAGTTGGTCTCTGGGAGGATTGGGGTAACTGGAGAAATCCTGCAGCATATTTGCTGCACGGTAGCAGAGCCACCAACCACCATGCAGCCCAAAACGCAAACCAGTGGATGAATGAGAATAAACAACACATTCTGCAACAGGCATGAGAATGTGTTGGAATAAACAGTCAGTTTAGCAACGCTGGTGTGTACCTTTCCATCTCTCATTGAAGGCATCGTGTCACCAAGGCTTTCCCATAAATTCTTCTTGTTTAAAACTCCACCAGGTCTTATCTCCTGAAAACAGAGGGAACAACAGAGCAGCGTTGGCTCCTTTTTCCTGAAGGACCTGCATGAGGACACAGCCACCACAAGGAGGCACACTTCCACTGAAAGCTCTGTCATACTGGTCTGATTGACACCAGATGGGACATGATGACAGAAGTGCAACAAAGCAACAAGGACATGTGCAGCTACAAGAGAAATCAACATGAGGATTTTTAAGATGAAGAGGGTTAAAATTTGACTTTAACTGCTTTTGGCAGGAGATGCTTCATGGTTCAGGCTAAAACAGTCATTTACACGCCCCAAGCCTTTAACAAAGAAGGAAACATCTGAAGCATGGTGCCATCATCTCCTGACTGGCAGAGGAAATCATTAATCACTGAAAAAGTATAATCTTAAAAACCATAAACCTCAGTGCCCACTAGCTATGATGGTTTTCATCAGGAAGCCAGAAAAAGCTACAACATTTATGTGACGTTGTTCTTCAGGAATGACGAGAAACGTTCATCTTGTAAAAGAAGGAAATGATCAGAATTCTTATAAACCGTAGATGCTAAACATCAAAGCTACAGGAGTCTTCTGTTTCACTAAGAAAACCAACAACAGTCATTAAAAACAACAAAATTCAAAGTTTTGAATGCTTAAATATTCTCTGATTGAACGCATAACTCAAATGTCTAAGTAAGAAATGCACTTAAATCATTTGGGAAACATCCTTTTAAAAACAGAAACCTACAGCTGGCTTTGAAGGTGAGGTGCTCCCGCTTCCATCGTCACCTTTCACCCACTGGTTGATGAGATTGGCCACGCCCACTTTTAAACCATCAGCATCCTGGAACAAGAAAAAAATAAGCTTTTTAAAATAGAAAAACTTGCTTTTTTATAAATATTATGACTAAATAGGAAATGAGGACAAGTCAGCATTAAACTGATGGCAAAGATGTTCATGTACCAACCTTAGATGAGGTGGCTGAGATGACACTTAGGCTCCAGGCTTCTCCAGCTTCAAACAGGTTCTTCTTAGAGGCAACAGGTTCAGACGAACCCATCAGGTCTGTCGGCACCGGGCAACTCGACCTCCCTTCTTTTGATGAGACCTCAGAAAGACAGTGTGGAATCCAGAAACTTTAGATATTATCCCAGTTAAGATGATAGTTTCAGGACAAATGTGCTGAGTTCACAAAGGAAGGAAGTATTTATGTTTATAAGTAATAAAAGTTCTGGTGAAACATTTCAGCATACAACATGAAGTCAGTTGCCTGTGTGTGATCAGCTTGTGTCTGAAAAGCTTTAATGAAACACCGTCCTCGTACCTCCAGAGCCTGAGCATATTGTTCCAGCTTTTTATCAATCTTACACACAGGAAGAGGTGATGTTGTCTTCTTCAGGCTGCTGGAGCTGTGGAGGATAATAATAATAATAATAATAATAATAATAATAATAATAATAATAATAATAATAATAATAATAATAATAATAATGTTGGCTGGAAAAGTGTATTATTTAGGGATGTAAGAAAATATCGATATGGCAATATATCGCACATGTTTTTCCTGCAATATTATATAGATATTAAAAAGATGTGTATTGAATATTTGGAAGAATTTACATGCAAACATGTGTATTTTCTTTTCTTTTGGTGCAATTCAAACACAGACCAGTAGTTGGCAGCAGTGTGCAATGGGTTTTGCTTCCACCACTGAAATGTAAATCTCTCTACTATGGTTCAGATACATCATGTTAAAAATGTATGTATCAGTTTGGACTGTTTTTTCCCAACAATAATTACAGTCTAAAATCGCTAATATCGTCTGGCTGAAAGTATCGCAATATATCGTGACATATCGTAATGTCTCCCTGTGTACGTAACATATCGCCATAATTTCACCAATACTCATCCCTAATGTTATTAGGCTGTAAAAAAGAGAGTAACCCAAATGTGTTTGGTCATGCTTGATTATTAAAATTCTCTGGTTGTCATTGAAACTGGTGACAAGAATACATCTCACAGTTATCACGGTTCATTCTTGTGCTTATCTGTAAAATATAATATTAATTCATACTCACCTCTTCCTCAGAGACTCTGTTCTTTCCGTTATCTACAGAAAAAAGACACAGAAGGCTTTGAAATATTTACATTTGACTGTCTTTTTGTGTTTTGTGACAAAACTGTCAAAATTAATTTCATTAAATCAGATCTCTCTCGTTTCCTGCTCTAGGGGGTTCAGAGGTCTGGGTTCTAACTCCAGCAGTCATGTGGGGATGCGTGGCACGCCCTGGACGGGTCTCTTGTCCACAAAACCACTCACTCACTCACTCACTCACTCACTCACTCACGTCAGTCAACCTGACATACGTGTTTTGTTCTGTTGGAGGAAGCTGGAACGTCTGGGGAACACACATGGGAGAACATGCTAATTCCTGCTCCATTCTGACAATGCCGCTCTTTCACAGAAAAAAAAACAGAAGATATCTTTTTTTCTAATCTTTTGAGAAAAGAAAAGATTTAAAATAACAAACTCAGCATTCATCACGAAGCCTTTTTTAACTTCCTGACTCAGAAGAACAGTTCAGATGCAGTTTTAGGTCTTTGTCCAGCAGCTGCTGAGAGACGTCGGGGTGTGTCCGTGCACTTGGCTCTGGAAGAGGAGGTTTGGTGGAAAATAGCACAAAGATGAAGTGACCTTTGACACGGAACAGCAGCACTCACTGAGCATTTTCCATCTGCTGAGGATCGGCTGTTTGCCTCTTCCTGTGAAGAGGGACAATGAGCTGAGATACAGACTCCTCCATAACATCAGCAACAAAAAAACATCTTTGTTTCCCTCCCTTCTTTCTTTCCAAATCAGTCTAGATAACATGACTGGGACTGGGAAAGACTACGGGAGTAGCTTATTTAAGAATAAAAACAATGCTCTTACTTTTATTTTGTTGTATTTGTTCTTGTTTTAAACGGTTGAGCTCTTTTGTTGTGAATTTAAGCTTTATCCTTTGTAACATGTTCAATATTGTTCCTCACAAACACACACATCCTTCCAGGAGATTTATAACACAGTTTTAGACCACTCCTGACTGCTGTTGCTGTTTTCTTCTTTTGAAAAGAGCTGAAAAAGGGAAACCAACCACTGGCAGCAGCCTGGACTTTGTCAAACAACAAGTTGGAGACATGACACAAAATCTGATAAACCAGCAAAGGAATGTTGAAAATGTTGTTAAAGTTGAGATCAAGTGCCTGAAAACCAGAGCAGAATCAACGAATGCTGAAATGAGCTGCCTAGGCCCATTAGGAGCTGCCTCCTCATTCCTCCACAGAAAAAAAAAAACATTTGGCCTTTAACTCATTAACTGCCATTGACGACAAAAGTCGTCATTTTAAATCCAACTGTTGCATTTTTTTATTGTATGGGTGTGGGAACGAGCCCCGCACAGTGACAACAAACATCCCAGCTCTAAAGCCGATCTTTATCCGCCTACGTCACACTTCACGTGATCAGGAAGCAGAAAATCCATGTGTTAGATCGTTTTGGGCCGCTGCTGTAAAATAAGTGAGGAGCGAACCGGAAAAGCTTCTGCCGATCCCAATTCAACAACGGATGATGAAAGAACGGATAACACTCGAAACGCGCTGATTCTTCCTGATGTAAGAGGTGAGTCTTAGCTTTGTTTTGGTAGTTTTGGCATTGACATCATCCTACCGCACAACATTCTGTGACTCTTAAAAAAACAGTTAAAACGCTGAAAAACGCTGGCAGCGAAGAGTTAAGAGTGACGAACATACATTTGTTCTGGAAACACCATAAGTCGGAATTCCTTTTGAGTTGATCTAATCCTCTTTTCTTTAAATTTTCACTCCCTAAAAACCAGACTTATCTAATTGTTTAGAATGGTCTAGCTCTGAAGGGTTCTCAGCGTTCCTCATTAGCTGCTGGCTTCCTTCAGGCACAAGCAGATTAGAGTTTGAGACAGGACGAGGTGTTTTTAACTCTCTTGTGCTGATTGGGCAAGTTGGACTGATTTAATGCATTTCTTGTGATTCCATGCAGCTGTTTTGGAACATCTGAAAACATAATCAGCATAGTAACAGTGAGAGTAAATGAGTACTCACAGGGTAAAACTGGATGAGGAGTTTCTAGAGGAACAACAAGGAGCATGAAGAGAAGAAAAGATCTATTAATATTCTGAACCAATAGCAGCATCCTCAGACTTTACCCAGACATTAGAAACATGTCATGAAAGACATGCTGTAAGATACACAAGGTGTTCAGTAGACCACCTTTGGTTTTATGAGTCACCTTGAAGGTTGGGCTCATGGGACCATAGCAGTTTAATGACTCCTCGCCTTCACTGCCGCTCAAGAGAGACCCTGAAGATCTGCTGTACATCTCCTCGCTTCTCCTCCTCCGAGCCTCCAGGAGTCTCTGAGACAGCAAAACAACGAGTGTTTCTCACTTACAGGTAAGTTAGCAGGATTCTGTCCTGATGAACAAACTAAAGGAACTGGGAAATTCTCTCTATTATGTGGTGTTTAGAGGCAGAGGACCAATAAGAGCCGCTGGTGTTAGGAACTGGAATTTCTTACAGAGTCTTACATCATGGCTGCGTTCGTCAGGCTACATTTCACTTCTGTCCTCTGGGAGCCAAACAGCATTCTTTGGCTTTATTGCCTTCAGGTTTGAAGCCAGATTTTGTCATCTGTAACCTTTTTATAACAGCTCTGCGTGTTTTTGAGTCTTTTATGAAACACAAGAGAAAAGGGGGAAGGTCTGGAGTTCTGTCAGGATACAACTGCTGAATGAAAGTCTGAGAAAGTAAGAGGCCAAATAAACCAAAAGTTTTGTAGAGAGAACGAGAAAAAGGTTTTTCTATTTGTTAAATCAGCTGAGGAAAAGGTTTTTGCAGACATCTGGGGAGTTGGTGAAACTTAAACTGTGGTTTTGTCAGACCTAAAGTAAGGATGGTCATGTGTGTGCTTAGTGTTCATTTCCATGAAAACATTGTTTCATGTGTAGAATGCTAGATGATTTGAGCATCATTAACATCAAACAATGTCTGATAATAACGTCACAAATATCTGCAACAGGGGGTGTTCTAAACTTTGCAGATGATGCAAACCTGCTGAGTTTAATGGAAGAAAGTGCTGTAATGAAACAGAGCAGAGATGATTCATCTCCAAAACAACAGGGTGATGTTCTTCAGAGCAAGTCTCCATGTTCAGCTTGGCCCGATACACATTCCACCATCCAATCGTAATGCAGAAGTGAAAAATAGGACTTATCTGTAGTGTAAATGTGGCTTTAAAAGAATAAAAAGAGAAAGTTTTATTTTTGTTGAATAAATGGGATGTTGTAATATTACAGTCATGGGTCTTTGGGGTTAAAGTGGGGTGATATTATCTTTTAATAATAATAATAAAAAAGCTAAGCTAACGTTGTCAGAAATGACTTGAATGCAAATCACTCACCACCTTCATTGCAGAGTTTCAAACTAAGATTATCCGTCAAATGATGGAGTTGGAATAAAAAATACTACTCTGCATGACTGTGTTGGGGACCTCTCAGCTGCTTTTACACAGACTTTAAACTCAATATCTGCAAAACTGACTGATTTTAAACCATGTTTTTGTGTTTGCTACCCTTGACTAGACGTGGCATCTTGAATCAGACTGACTCTAAAGTTTAACCACTGCAGACGAAACTCTAGTTTTTACTTTCTAAGCATTTCATTCAAATCTCCAGTTATTAACACCAGTAAACACATTATCACCCATATTTCACTTTTCAGTGCAGAGTTTCAAAAATGATGTAAATCTACCATTTTCTGTTCAAATTAAGTACATTCTATAAATCTGCATACTATATTCTGTTCAAATTTAGAGAAATTCATTTCAAATAAATAATAATAAATGAACAGTAAACAGATTTTTCTGCAATGCAGTTAATCCACAAAAACAGTTTTAAGTGACACACATTTTAAAATGTGTTTGAATTCACCCTAAGTCTGAGTCATGATGTTTACTCATAAACGTTTGTGAGAGTGTCAGCTTAAGGAAGTGTTGATGTATTGAGTTTACGCCCCATCGTACGCGACCGAAACATAAATCAAAATAAAATACGCTCGGATCACCTGTTTTTATTCCTCATCTTCATCTAGTGGTTGTGATTGACTTTACTGATGAAATGCTGTTCATTCATTAATTCACTCATTCATTCGTTCATTAACAATGTCTACTACATAAATAAACGTGTGCCTTTAGAAAACAAACCACATCAGCTGCTGTTTACCTTGTTTTGAACTTCCTCCTCCTGCTCCTCCTCTTCTTCCTCTTCCCTCTCCTCCCTCCTGACATAAAGATTTTCCTCCTCTTTAAGTGTGAAGCTCAGCTCTTCCTCATCTTGATCTTCCTCTCCTGAGTTCTGCAGGAGTTCAGTTGTCTTCCTCCTCAAGCTTGGCTTCACTTCCTCTCCCTCTTGCTCGTCTTCGGCCTGCACCTCCGGCCTCACCTCCGCATCCATCCTGCAAGCTCCTCCTCCGAAGTGAAGATCAGCAAACTGGTCAAAGTTTCTGTGACAGAAAAAAAACAACAACCACAAAAATAAAAAACAAATCAATTGGTACCTGCTGAAAGTGTTGAAATAATGAAATAATTTCACCTAAATTATCGGTGCATATTTTACACCCATCATCTAACAGCTGAAGCAGATCATTTTAAACACATTGTGGATTTTTAATCAGCACTCACTCTAAACCTCTCACATTAATTTGAACATGTTCCTCAGACAAAACCAGTGATGACTGAACTTCCTGAGAGACACGTTAAAACTGCTGGGCCACAAAAATGTCATTGTTTCACGTTATATAACTAGAAAAGCCTTTTATTGTGAAACTTTTTTGCAAACTGCTCAACAATATATTGAACATGCAATATTTGTCACGTTTGAGTCAGGAGGAGGTCAGGACCCAAGATGCAGAAACCCAGAACGACACAAGGCAAGAGCGTAGTAAAATGTAAAATACTTTTATTAGGAATCAATGTCCAAAAATCCAAGAAGGGGCAGGAAGCCAAGCCTAAAGTCAGTAACCCTACTGGCAAAAGCAAAAACATAAAGCTCTGTGATGAGCACAACCTAGAGTTTCACGAGGAGGAACGGAACAGAACAGAACAGACAACGACAATGAACCGACAAACACTGAGAGACCCCAAACAGGGTTATATACACAGGGACTGGGTGACTAGGAGACGAGGAGCAGGTGCGTGGGGAATAGGGCGCAGGTGAAACAAGTGAGCAAAGGAAAGAAGCAGAAAGAAGCAGGGGAGAAAACTATATCTTAAACCTGTAAACCAATGCTACTAAAACAATCCAAACTAAACTTAAACACTGTAGAACAAAGGCACAGGGAATCTAAAAATAAGTAAACAAATGATCTACCGTAAATCCTCTAATACAGGCCCGGGCCTGTATTTGACTCAAGCTCATCAAGCTCCAGGCCTTCATTGGAAGGAGGACCAGAATTAGAGGCAGGCCTCTATTTCTATTTGAGCAAAATGAACTAATGGTTCGCTGGAGTTTTTGACAACTAATATTGTGCCCACATTTTCAAAGTTAAACACATTTCTTTTAACAACGGTAGTTTCTGCTTCAGCCCTCTCCCCCCTCCCCCTGTGCAGCGGCCTCAAACTCACTGATGCGCCTGCAGCCTCTCGGAGTTCCTGCTGCTCTAAACATTAAAATAATTATTTCATTTTCTGTTCCTCACTTCTGATTACCTTCAATGGTGTCTGTTTGTTGTAACCACCAGGTACAAAAACTAACTTGTTTTTATTTGACCATTTTTCTGTCCTGCCTGTTTATTATCTTCCTGCATCTCCTCAATCCTAAAGAAAAACTGCTACCTGGGTTCATATATATTCACCTTATGAGTTACCTTTGAACTGCAGTTCTAAAAGATCTACCGACCGCAAAAACAACGGAGTGCGCGCTGCTCGCCGGCCACATCAGTGGTGCTTCACTGAGGACAAAACAGGTGATGCGCCCCGCTCCACAGCAGCGAAAAGCATCAGGCACAAATAAAAGACAGAAAACATAAAAGGAAATGAGCCGACATGAACGATCACGTGTTAAATTAGTTTTTGAGGTGGCGACAACTGATTTGATAACGTTACTGTGGCCGTGCTCAGTACACAGATGTCTGGAGCGTGTCAACAATCAGAGCTTTGCATGTGCAAGCTGGTTAAGGTTAGGATGGGGGTGAGGGGAAGGTTAAATTGCAAGAGGGTAAAGGTCACAATTTGGTTAAATGTCCGTTTTACGGCGGCTGTCGGTACCAACGCTCTGGCAGAGCGCGTTGCCTCCCGACGCGCAGGAGCTTGTCACCTGCTGACAGCAGGCTGCTGTCTTTTACGAGGACTGCATCTTGCCGGTCATTATCACGTGACAGCGACTAGTCGATGACAGGCATAAAAAGTCACTATAGAGCGGTGAAGTCGACTAGTGACTAGTTCATACAACCCCTGCTACTGCTCCCCAGAGTGTTCTGCAGCATAATCAGCACGTTCTCTTTGAACTTGATATCAAATTTTCGCCTCCTCTTCGTCTCCGCATGGTTAAAGTTACCCTCGCGGTCTATCACTGGCAAATCAAAAGTGAGACGGATGACACAACCGTCCCCCGTACTTGCTTGTTACCACATTCCACCCGGCCACAATAAAAAAACGGCCATTATTCACCTTCGCCGACTCCAACACCGGCCAAAATATGATACCCGGCCGTTAATTGAATGCAGGCTAATATTAGAGGATTTATGGTAACTGGGGGACGAGAACTGAGGATAGACTAGGAGAACACGAGGGAAACCTGGAGGAAGCTGGGGACAAAAAGGGCTGGGGACTACAGGGAGCATAGGACCTGAGGGGATACCTGGAGGGAGAAGAGGAGGGGGCTGGGGACCAAAGGGACACAGAACATGACAATATTTAAATTTAAAGTAATGGTTTATTGTAGAAAAGGGTCTTTAAAACTTTGTAGGAGTTTTTTTATGTGCTTGTTTAAGGAGGAGAAAAGCTGATGGTGTTCCGTGTGCTGACAATACATTTTATTCCATCAACAGCAACAAGAACAACATTGGAGTCTTTCTTCAGTAATGTTTACTTTATTTAATTTTAATGAGCTCTTAAATAAAACCGAGTTTCTGGTTTTTTACTATGAACCCACAAACCCTAACCCTACATGAAATCTTGTTCAAATATAAACTGCAGGTTTACCAAAAAGAGGAACAATATGGACTTGAGAGTGTTTAGACCAGATGTTTAGTGAAAAACACACCGTGGCTTCATGGTTCCTGCTGCCAGGTCGGACATCCTGGTCACAGGTTGTCTCGCAACCTGCTGCAGCCCAGTGTCCTGAGACACAAAGGCAGAGGAGCTGTACGACGTCCTGCCCGTGTTCTGGGAGGCAGATTCCTGAAATAGCAACATGACGGAAGAAATCAGGTGCGCATGTTTACTAAATCACAGATTTAACGTTGATCTGCTATTTGACATTTAGGTCAAACCTTCTCAGGGTGTTGTGCTGATGCCTCCTTAGAGCTCCTTCGCTCATGCTCCTTTTCAACCTCCTCCTGCTGTTTGGTTTCCACCGGACCTGATGGAGCACAACAATTTTGCTTTTTCTCTCTACCCTGAACCTTATGTTCATTACGGTTTTCCAGTCTGTGGCTCCAATCGCTGAAGCCTTCGTCCTCCTCCAGGACCAAGCAGGACAGCTTCAGCTCCTCATCAGACCTGAGAACAGAAGCAAAGTCTTCAATGTTCTGCAGCACAAAACATTACGTAATCTTGATTTATATCCCTGTGTGTTTCATAGTGATGCACTTTCTCTGTAAATGTTTAATACTGGGAGTCTTTGTGGCACTCTCAACGGGATTGTTTTCTCTATAATGTAGTGCTTCGACAGATTCTTCCCTCTTTACACGTAAAGGGAGTATTTCAGAATCAAACTGCAGGTGATTTGTGTCTCTAAAAGCACACTCCATCAAAAAAGAGGAGGAGTGAGTTTCACTGTACTCCCGTACGCTATCAGCAAGGTCATTCATAAATTTGAAACATAAACAGGTACAATGTTTAATTTGAGACTCGTGAGACAGTAACAAGTCCATGCAAGTGTTCATGAGCACCAGGGGAGTGTTTGTGTTGAAGCTGAGCAAACAGTCAAACTGATCTACAGTTTCTAGTGTTTGCCTCCTCCTGCAGCTCAGCTGCTTTGTTTCTCTGAGAGTCTAAAACTGCACAAAGGCTGTAAAAGAAGTGGTGCAGGTGGCAGACGGGAGCTGAGTTTCTAAGCTCCATGGCAACAGATACAGAAACCATGGCAACACCAAACAGAGAGGCAATGCTGCTTCATGTTTCAGGTCAGCTCTTGTTCAGACTGATCCACATGAATTCCTCTCAACGAGTCAAAATGAAAAACAGAGACAGCTGAAGCTTAGAAACACAAAGTCTCCTCGCCAAACCTTGACACTTCACTTTAAGATCATTTAAGTTTTAAAAGTTTTGTTGACTTTTACTTCAGCTTATCCTGAAGATGGTTTCCTGTCATATGTAAATGCTCAACACTTTGGACATGAAAGTGTGCAAATTAAAACCAGCAGTGGTAATGAATGACATCATCTGTGTCTGCACAGAAACACATTTCTCTCTCTCTCTCTCTCTCTCTCTCTCTCTCTCTCTCTCTCTCTCTCTCTCTCTCTCTCTCTCTCTCTCTCTCTCTCTCTCTCTCTCTCTCTCTCTCTCTCTCTCTCTCTATGTGTGTGTGTGTGTGTGTGTGTGTGTGTGTGTGTGAGTGAGTGACTCATTCATGTGAAATCTCATCTCTAAGGATGTAGGAGTCAGCAACCATGAACAATCAATCTGGGATTTGAAGTTAATGACTATAACAATATCTGCTTACTGAAACTTAGATGGAAAATTTGATGTTTTTAAGTTAAAATTAGTCTCATTAGTCATCACACACTGGTGAAATTCCTCTCCACTTTTAACCCCCCAGTCCAACCCCTTAAAGCTGAGTGCCAAGCAGGGAGGCCTTGGGTCTTGTTGTTAAAGTCTTTTGTATGGCCTGACTGGGATTTGAACCATGACCTCCTAGTCTCAGAGCAGATACTCTACCACTAGTCCACTGACAAGTTTAGATATTTAGCAATGCAGTTAATCCACAAATACATTTTTATGTGATACACATTTTTTAATTTACAGAATAGTAAAATGAGCTCACAGGTCTAAGAAGTTGGTTTGTGTTTCTCCTCCTATAGCGTGTCTACAGAAGTAAAAAACATCATATTTGTTAGTTTTAGTGAGAAATATTTACAGACTTTAAAAAGTGCAGAGGCAGTGTGTTGCTCTCACGCTCACTCTGTGTTGTGTGTGAGGTGGTTGTTCTGGTTGGGCTCTCCTCTGGGCATCTCCCTGGCTCGCCTCCTCCTCTCCCTCTCTACCTCCTCAGCATCCTCCTGGCTCCTCTGTGCCGTCACCCTGCAGTGAGCATCAACACCAACAACTTGTCAGCATGTATCTTGTTTCATTTTGAGTCAACTCAAAAGGTTAGCACCACCGTTTTAGGCCGCGGTTTAGCACAACGTGTAGAGCTTAGAGTTTGTGATGGAGATGACCCTTGACTCCTATCACACCTCATTTAAACATCTTTGTGTTTGCTGATGATGACCTTCCAACTCCAACAGTCAATCCAATGATTTGAGAGTTTCATTAAAACCATCCAGTGATTAATGAGATGGTTAGCTTCATTTAACTTAAAATTTCAAACTGTGCTGCATTCCCTGTACCTTTGAAGTGCAAGTTTAAGTTTACTCAAAGCTTTTGTCTAGTTTACATTGGGTTTTCATGGTTTATCTTCATGCTATTGAGCCAGACTGTAAGAAAAACAGTCAACGTGCTCTGAAAGTGTGACTAATGCAGTGTAACTGTAACACAAAGCCACGGAAGGAGGAATAGAGGGATGATTCAGCACACTAAAAACCCAAATTTGAGGTCTAGAAATTGATTGCTTATATTTTCCTCATAATTGTATAAGGATTTCTGGAGTACTTTCTCAAATGTCAAAGCATTTCAAATAAAGAAAACATCAAGAAAGTCTCCTCTCTCAGTTTCCAGCAGGTTTGAATTCAGTGGCAATAACTACTTGTTTTGTCCAAGAACATCTGGAGGAGCCTGAGCCAGCTGCTGTGCTGTTTCACTTGATCTCAGACACATGGAGCCGAAGGAGAAGCTGAACGAATGACTAGGGTCAAAAATCTATGTTCCAACGCATCAAAGTATTGATGCAGTTAAGCATATTGGAATAAAATTGACTTTGTAAACAAACACATCTATTTTTAATTAGTTTTGTATGTTATTGCCAAAAAATCTGAAATCAATAAATATTCTCGAACCAGAGGTCATGAGTCAGCAGACATGACTTCTGGAGATCAATTCCAGAAAGCTGATAAAGATTGAACTTAAATTAGAGCATATCACAATTTTGCCATAATGACTACAATAGATGTATTTATAAATAGAAACAATGTTATTGCTTGGTGATTTAACAGCAGGTCATCATTATGATGGGTTTGATTGTTCTTCACTGAAGCAGCGTTGCAGAAAAACAATGGGGATTTAGTGTTTCCAGTAAAGAAAATAAAAAAAGAGAATTAATTCCATCATGTGTCTTGATAAGAGCCAATCGTGGGTCAGTTTAATTTAAAACATGAAAATATGGAGAATTGTTTAAACGGCCTTGATTTATAAGCCCGGAGAAGGATACTATTGTTGATTCAGAACTATTAGCCCTTTGATGCATAATAGTCACTACAGTGGACAGGTACTCTAAATTGTTATTTATTTATTTTTGCTATTAAGCACAGCTGTTGAAGACCTTATTGTATTTGAGCGTCTCCATATGGTAAGTCAAGCCAACATATTTCATGTTCAATATGCACGCTGTCCACTGAGATGGACATGTAATAAATGATTTGTAAATTATTAAATGTTATTTCTTTACAAGCCACCTTTTGATTTGAGCTAATTGGTATGTGTGTTAATCAGCAACAATCATTTACTTTCAGTTAACAAACTATTACGAACGGCTTATTTTGATGAAATGCTTAATTTATGGCCTGTTAATATTAGAATTAGTGCATTGGTAATTAACACCTAATAATAGCTTAATAATGACTAATTCAGACTTAGTAGTCCGCTAATAAGCATATTAATTGGCAGCTAATTCCTGGTTAATTTGTGTTCTCTAATCTAAAGTGTAGCCCTTGTTTTCCATCATTAGTGTCTCAAAGTATTTCAGAGTAATGTTTACAGTATAAGAATGACCACTGTCAAGGTACTGATTTACTGTTGCCCGTAACGTATTTCAGAGTTCTGTCTACAACAACTATTTGCACTGATGAAAAAATAAATATTGTTATGAATATTTTGTGTTAACCATTGCAGGTGTTGATATTTTTATGTTCATTTAGTTTTTTTCTTCAAACATGCATTTTTCGTTCAGAGCAAAAGGTCAAGGATTTTATTTACCTTTACATGTTTCGATGGAGTTTGCTTTCTTCCTCAGAAGTGTCACTTCATGTTTGTATTTGAAGCATGTAAAGGTAAATAAAACCTTGATCTGTTGTTCTGAATGAAAAATGAAAAACATGCATCTGTTTAGTTTTTGAGTGTTCCAAAGATAAAATCTGCACAAAATTATAACATTTACTTTATTCGTCCATTTAGTTATGCTTTAGTATTTTTAATAATGTTTTTATTTATGTGAAAATGCAAGCAGGGATATGCTGCTTATAACAAAGAAAGGATCACTGTTGAGACACAGTTTCGTTGTGTTCTATAAAAGTTTTCAGTGTTCCGTCTACAGCAATAATTTGCACTTGTGTAAATATTTCAGTCTGTTATAATAATTTTGCGTTAACCAGTGCAGGTGCTATGTATGTTCATGAGGCACATGTTTCATTTTTTTATACATACAGTATATTATACAAATTTACAAAATGTAAATGCAAAGGATATCTCCCTCATTCCAGTGTCATGTATTGTTATTTTCATTGAAGTCATAGTCTTCAGTAGTGACAAAAGGGCCATAGAAAGCATAAAAATGTTAACAAATATTTAATTAAGAATAAATAGTCTTCACTTTAGAAAGAGTCTCAAAATAGGCTTAATTAGCTATTAGCAATCCACCTAATTAATAGTTTATTGCAGAATTAGTAATCATGTATTACCTCCAAATCATTATTACATATCTAAATTGTGTAATAGTGTAGGTAAAAATGTATTGATAAGAACATTGTTCATGGTTTAAGTATGAATGAACCATAAATAAACAGCTTTTACATGAAACTAGTCAATAGAAGTTAAGCATTAATTATTGTATTAGTCAGTTGCTTAAAAGTACTTTGTTAATGGTTTGTTACATATGAATAAGAAATGAATAAACAGCTTTTACAAGGGACTAGTCATTAAAAACAAAGCATTAATTAATGCATTGGTTAATTGTTTATTAAGTAAGAGTCATTGTTAATTAATTTGTCAAATGCAGGCCATTTACCATTCAATTAATTATGTGTTAGTAGTTACTTACATGTTTATTCATGTATAATTAAGGCTAAATAAGATGTAGTTATTATAAAGTGTTACCCATTTATATCAAAAATCAGTATGTGTTTGATGTCACCAGTTAATCATTGTTTACACTCATACACATTACAATAAGATACATATTAAGGTTAATATGCGCCTCACATAAGAGTTTTAAAGATTCTCATTCACAGTGTCTGAGGAGGGCGTGGCTTTCTGAGGGATGATGGTAAATACTCAGAAACGTGTCAAATTCTGATTTGCCAAACTTGGCCAGAACTCATAACATTGCGGGTTAATAAAACAGGATTTACTTCCCGATTAATTCAGTTTCTCGCTGACCCTCGAACCAGCCAATTCGGGAAAGAAGCATTTTTGAAACCATCTTCTCCTTTGACCTCCTGTCAAAGCCTCTCTGCAACGCTGCGGCTGATACCAGACAACCGGCTCTTCTAAGAGCCATGCAAACATCAGCCTTAGAGGCAAATAAGCATTCCAGCTTTCGACCTTCACCTCGAGGGGTCTCAGACTGGACGGGTCCTATCAGAGCTATCTACAGGTTCCTGATATCAGAGTTTCACTCCATCTTCGACCCCCCGGGTCGAATGAGAACCTCCACACCAAGGGTGTGTAGACTTGGCACGAGAGATTGCGTCTGATGCTGTTTTTAATGAACAACTCTCTAGCTAGAAACAAACAACAAATTCTTTTACACCCAGATTTCACAATTTCTCTCAGACACAAAGAACGGTTGCTACAACATCTAGCTTCCATCACAACACCTCACATCCACCACACCACATCTCCTTATTCATATCTTGTCATGTATCATTAGTTTAGGAAAAATAATTAAATTAATTTCATAAACTATATACCTGACTCTGTCTGAATTAATAAGAAGTGTGTTTCTGGTCCCTGAATAAGTGAAGATCCCTAGAATCTTCTGATTAAACATTCAAAGATCAATAAGATTGATTTATTATATTTATATGGAATCATCACATCTCATTGGTCATAATTAATATGTTTGTATTCCACTACAGAGTCTAAAGTTCAGCTGGAAATCAGTTTGATGTGTGACAGTGCTGCTGTGGCTCCTCAGTCAGGGCTCTGTTGGGGTGAATGGGTCGGCTGGGGATCAGGTTTGATCTGGGTCTGGTCACAGCTGCATGAAATGTCAAAAATGAAAGTAGTAAAAAGCCTTAAAGCACAATTTGAAGGGGTAAACCCATTAACCCACTTCACTGCCATTGATTGTAGCTTATATAAAACAAACCCTCTTTTCAGAGTGTCATGAGAACTCTGAGGCGGATTCCTTTAGAACAGACAGAAACTGGTTTATGAGGTTTGGATATTTGTCTCCAGAATGCATAAAGTACTGAAAAGTGGTCTCTAAAATCACACATGTCGATTTTGAACCTCTTGTGTAAAACTTATCTTTGGGTTCCTTCTGAATTCATCGTTCTGCTCAGTCATGTTTAGCTATCTGGTGGTGTTACATGAAGATGAAATGTGAGTGTTTTTGTGTGGTTTAATGCATCTGTGTTAAACTCTGATGCTGGTGACCTGTCTGGGTTAACCCTGCCTCTTGCCTGCTGACAGGCACCAACCTGTGACCCCGAGACAACATAAATCAGGAAGAGAAAACAAGTTGTGAAGAGAGCTGGTTGGTTTGGGATCTAAGTTACCTGGAAGGGGTTTTGGTTCCATCTGAAACAAAATATTTGTAAATGCAGTCTTGACTTCATGTTTTAACCTCTTGTTGGGAATGTTTTGGTTTAGTCAGGATGAGTCTTCATCATTCCGCTGAAGGTTTCCTCCATACATCTAAATGTAGCAACACAAATTCAAGCAGTTCAAAACAAATCTAAATATATTATTAAAAGTTACATCTTTATATTCATGTGGCTGTTTCAAACTTAAACAGAGCCATCCTACCAAAATAAAAGCATGGTGAAGAGATCCCAATCTAACACCTCAGAGTCTGTTGGATGGTAAGATCATGTAAATCTTTTCAAATTAAGATAATTTATAAATGCTCCTGTTTCCCCTGCAGGTTGAAAAATTAACAAAGTTTTAATGAACTTAAAATATTAGCATGAAACAGCTTCAAATTTCACATGGGGGATTTTTTTCACCATGCTTTTATTTTGGTAGGCTACTTCTATTTTTGGGTGGTCTGAATCAGCATGTTAGCTAAATACTGAGTTTCAAACTGCCATATTTGTATTTAGATTTGCACAAATGGATGTAACTTTCCCAATTAAGATTCTATTCTGAATGCTACTTTTATATACCTTTAAAAACAAATGTTGTCAAGTGTGGTTAACATTTTAAAAGTTTTATTTTATAATTGTTGACCCGTACAGAAGAAAAAAAAAAGAAAATGATCCTTTTCCATCTAATGCATGATTTATGCAACAGAAGCAGTTTGTTCAAATAAATAATGCTAAATCTGGATTTAAAGATATTTCTTATGTGTGTGCCACAAGGGTCAGTCCTCGGAACTAAACTGTTCATATTGTTTATTAATGACCTGGTAAATGTATCTAATTTAATTGGCACAGTTTTATTTACGGATGATACTACATTGTTTTATTCAGGACTAAATGCACATGAAGTAACTTAAGTGATAAACAGTGAATTGATTAAAGTAAAAAAAATGGTTTGATATAAATAGACTGTCACTGAACCTGAACAAAACAAACTTTATACTGTTTAATAATAGAAGAAGCTGTGATGTATCTTTAATGATAGATGGAATGGAAATTCAAAGAGTAAAAGAAACCAAATTTCTTGGAGTCATGTTTGATGAGAGTCTTACGTGGAAATCACATGTAGGTTATATAAAGGGGAAAATCGCCAAAGCCATAGGTGTATTATATAGAGTCAAGTTTCTACTAAATTTGTCGGGGTTATTAACATTGCATCACTCACTGATTGAAACATATTTATTTTATTGTTTTGAAATTTGGGGAGCCACTTGCAAAACTTTTACACAACCATTGTTCATTTTGCAAAAAGGAGCATTGAGAATCATTAATAATAGTAACTATAGAGATCACACTAATCAATTATTTATTAGATACAAAATACTGAAATTTCCTGACTTAGTAGAGTGGAAAATATTGCAAATAATGTACAGAGCGAATATGAGTAATCTACCAACTAATATTCAGAAAATGTTTCATAAGAGAGTAAGTGGATACAGGTTAAAAGGAGCTGATGTCTTTGAGAAACCTAGATTCAGAACCAAAGTGAAGGAATGTAACATTTCTGTAAATGGTGTAAGATTGTGGAATGCCATTAACAGGGAATTTAAAGAATCAACTTCACTTGCTATATTTAAAAAAATGTATAAAATCTAATGTATTTAGTAATTATGAAAAGGAGAATTATAATGTCAAAGATTAGACATGATAACATTAGAAAGTGACTGAGGTTATAATGTGTTTGTTTGGCAGATACATTTTATTTCATAAAAAGGGGCAGAAATCATAAGATTTTTTTCTTCTATCTGCTCCTTTTCATTCAAATGTTTTTTTTCAATGTGTTAATGTATCCTGTATTTGTTTGTGTTTATTTTATACATTTTGAATGAAATAAAATATTTAAATTTTTTTAAAATGGATTCTAAACATTGTGTGCTATGGAGGAGGCTGATTGTGCTCAGTTTACTGTCCTGTCTGACTTATTTGGACCTTTACAATAAAAGTTTGGGCTCCTGCACGTGTGTTACAACAGCTTTAATACAGATTCAAGGTGTCCTGAATGTCTGCAGGGACATTTAACTCGGTGCTGTGAAGCTCCAACGTGAAACTAGCAAACTACAGAGGAGATCTGTCTCATACACGTCACATTTTCCATCATTTACACAATGAGGCAATGGAGGTCTGGTACACGACATTTTCTTTGTGTGTGTGTGTGTGTGTGTGTGTGTGTGTGTGTGTGTGTGTGTGTGTGTGTGTGTGTGTGTGTGTGTGTGTGTGTGTGTGTGTGTGTGTGTGTGTGTGTGCGTGTGTTAGAAAAAGGGGGGCTCTGGACCCAGCCAGATGATGTCATGGCTGTTGGGGAAGTTGTAGCAATAAAAGAAGCATTGAGCCCAGAGGTCAGTGTCATTTTGAGTGAAGTCACACAGAAATGTTCCACCGCTCAGAGGAAATCTGACAATGAAGAGCATCAGTTAGATGAGATGATGAGCAAATCTAAAAGTACAATCAGAGACTCGGACCAGTCCAGAGTGTCACCACCTGAGTACAGGGAGCATTAAATAACAACGTGACTGTAAATGAAAAGGAAACTTTAGTTTAGTCTAGTTCCTGCTGCAACAGGAAACACAGCTGTTTTATTCTGGATGTTATTTAGTGCTGATGAGGTGTGAAACAACTCAACTCTCTTGCCTCATCTTACATACAGTTGATGCCTAACACTAGCCTGGCCTGCCAGACCCGTCCTCTGTTTAATTCTGCCCAGAGAATGAGTCTGGTAACTCACAGGCAGAGAGGCACTTGAGGGGCGGGACTAGGCAGATCAAAAATGACCAATCAGAAAAAAAGACGGAAATCCCGACTGTACCGCATGATGCTGTAGTTTTCTAGTTGGAGTAAAAACATAGCATCTGGCAATGAAGCAAACATCTTTTTTTTTTTAGAAGAAATGCGTTTAGCGCTTCTACTTGTGGTTTTAAAGACATTTGAGTCATTTGGAACAGTGGAAAGAGCCACAGCGAATGCCACTTCAGTCAACATGTTCATGACAACCTCGCCGTTATGGTGTGTGATTCATAAACATTTATATATACATATCTATGGTGTGATGTGCGATACTCAGCGCTGACTGGCTCGGTTAGAATTCTCAGGGTGTGGGGATATTTGAGTAGGAGAGTTCCCAGACCCTTTCTCTGTGCAGAATTAAACAGAGGAGGAGTCTGGCAGGCCAGGCTAGTCTAACAGCATTTCCATGTAAAACTGCTCACTGAACACAAATCCAAATGTAAGAATTGGAAATCAGGTCCTCTACTGTTGTGCTTTAAGGAATCTTGCAGAAACTGGCCACATTAGTTTTATTAGTCACGTGGTTCTAATGGCAGCAGTGTGGAGAAAAGATGTGGACGGTTATTTTAAGAATTTATGTAACAAATAAAAAAAGAACTTTTCTAAAAATTTATTTAATTAAATAAATAATTAAATGTATTTTGTTACATCTTTAGTCTGCTGCTGTACCTGTTTGTGAGGGTACGTTTCTGCCCTGAACGAGTTGAGACTGAGGTTGTTTGACTGTTTCAGATCAGTCAGTATCTCACTTGCAGTAGACAGCGGTCAGAGTGTTTATAGTCTGGAGAATCGGGGAGATTTCTCACAAATCTAATGACAACAGGATCTCATTCAAAGCTGAATTTCATCCATTTAAAATAATTTCTCTAAATTCTCATTAAGACTGTTGTCACCCGTGGGTGCATCAAGGTGCTGCTGGATCTGCTGATATTTATGTTTGTAAATAAACAGAATATTCTACAAGAAAGAGTTAAATAAAAGCATTTGCAGGTAACATCATGGCTGAGCCTGCACGGGACAAGCAGTTGAGTCCATCTGTCCTGAAGGACATGGCCTCTATTCCTCCAATCAGAGGCGATGCAGAAGGATTCTAATCAGGCCCTTCCAGCTGAGTAAGGTATCTTGCAACTGTAAGGAACTCCACTTAAAAACCTGAACACAACAATATTTACACAAAAATATTCATCTTCTCAATCTCCCTTTTGCTGTGACCTTTGTCATGAGTCATGTTTGCTGAGCAGACGTTTTATTTATGCTGATAATGAAACATATTTACCCCTGAGGTTGGAGCATTCACACACGTTTGTAGTTATGTGGGAATAAGAAACATCACAAACTCTTCAGTGTGATGCACAAGCATTTACTCACCACCAACTGTGTCACCAGTCATTTATCCAAGTGTAAAAGTGGATTTAACAAGTTGTGCTATTAAATCTGAGTGGCTTAACTTGATTGGTTAAATCCTTCATTGAGATATTTGTTGTTTGTTTCTTTACAACACAATATTCTGTAACTTTAAGGGAAAGTGGGTCATTTTCAATTAGGATTAGCAGAAATTATCCAAATGTATCAGTTTCACATGATTCAACTGTTTCCTTGTTGAATGAAACTATTTGTCAAAGAAACTTGAGTCATTTGAGTTGAAGGAAATAAAAATCAAAATACTAAAATAAATGATTTTGGTTTATACATAAAATGCTTTTAGTTATGAACATTTTCTGTCCAAAGCTGGTTTAGTTATGGCAACAGTAAAGCTACTTTGTGACGTTTACTCTTTTAAAGTTCTCATGATTTTTGAAGCACCCTGCAGGTGATGAAACGAAGATGATCTTGTTTTAAAAAAAAACTTTTCTCTCACCTGATGAGGTTCTGCAGGTGCTGTTTGCTGGAGCTTCTCCTCCTGATGGACTCTGACATGCTCCTGGTCCTCGGTCCTGGTTCTGGTCCTGATTCTGGTTCTGTAGACTCAGAACTTTCCTTCAGCTGCTCTCTTTTCCCTTGGTCCTCTAACTGGCGTTGGCCTCTCCCTCTCTGCTTAGTCGCAGCTCTCCCCTCCCTACATGTGGTTCTCATTGAAGCTTTTTGACCCCCCTCATCATCCTCTCAGAGGTCATGTGACTCTCCCAAGGGGAAAGTAAGATGATATCATAACAGTGGATCTGAGGCAATATTGTGAGCACATATTGTGTTTCTGAGGGAAGTGTAATCAGCATCTCTGAGATGTTGTAGTTGTTTACTTGATGCTAATGAGTAATCAAGCATTGTTGTTTCCTTTGTAGTTAATCTCTTTTCTTTTTACTAATGAGAATCTGTAAAGTCCACACTGTCCTGTGGGTTAGGACCTTTCTGTTCTCCCTAACTCCTGCAGAAAGTATCGAGATGATTTCTGCCTATTGATGAATATTATTAGTAGCAGAGAGAAAGCATGAATGTCAAATGCGGCCTCTTGACTCTATGTTGCTTTAGAACACAGCTCAGCATTTGAACCTGACATTCATGTCCCTGTTTTCTGATTTTTGTCTGTTTTCGTTTGTCATGAATACATTCTTCCTCTGGTAGTTTAAATTTTGTCATTAAAAAAAGAAAAGCCCTAAAATCTGCAAAGTGCCAGAACGTATACATCTCTGATTTCAAAGTTATTGACAACAAGTTTTGCGTGAGTGCAACTTTAATGTGTGTCACAACAGGAAATGTTGTTCGTCGCTCAGCAAATTTCAGAATAATTATCAGTTGTACAGTAAATGTTGGATATCATTTCCTGTGTTTCAGGTCCTTTTGAGCAGAACACAACATGACTTTTTTATAAGTCAGATCCACTTGTTTTTATTTCCTGCTGGCTGTATCATGACCTATCTGACCTAAATATCTGATGCAAGAAGAGTCGTCTTAAAAACTGTGGGAAAACATCGTCATGGTGTCACTTTCTGTTTGATTCTGAAAAGAAAAGTTTCTTTAAATATATAAAACCTTATAAACACCTTTTTAACACTTTGCACGTAGCTGATTCTTCAGGCAGACACAATACTGTGATTTACTCAGGTGGAAAGTTACAAATTACATTTACTCGCATTACTGTAATTGAGGAGCTTTTTTGTGTATTTATACTTAAAAGTATTTATACTAAAAGTAAGTTCTTTTTTTAAGAATTGTACTTCACTCCATTTTCAATCATATCCGGTAAATAGGTTTAATGATAAATTTGAAATATTGCATTTTGCAGCATCGGAACAGAAAGAGAGACTCCTGCATGAGCGCTGTGTCTCACCCATCGGGGGTATGGGTGTAAAATTTTATAAATGAGGACGTTAAACAGCCACATTTTTCCTGCAGTTTTGCTCAGAAACATCAGCCCAATCCCTGTGATGCATTCGCAGTTTACCCCCTCTCTCCCTCTCCTATTAGATGGAACCCGGCACCTTCCCGCACTGCTGTTACGTCAGTATTCTGCTCGGTTCGGTAGCCGGAATCGGTTCCGTCTTTAAAATGTGTTTCCTCAACTGCTCCTCACAGCAGCAGCAAAACAACATTCCTATACAACTGATTCCCAGAGTGTTCTGCTCATAGAACAGGAGACCTGCAGCTTCTGTGTGTTTAAACATCATGTTTGTGCAAATCAACATTTAATACTGGAGCTAATTCAGTTGTAAACATCACGTGCTCCATCCCTTCTGTGTGACTGAACTCAGAAGTTGCTTCTTGATGCCACAGAGATGTCATGATTTAGCCTGTTTCTTTATTTTACTCAAGAATAAGAGATTCAGTTACTACAAAAGCAGTTCAATGCAGTTAAATTGGTCATTCAAATATTCTAAAATGATGCAGTGTGTGTGTTGGGGTCCTGCCCTCATGTAGACAAATAAGGCATATTGAGATCAGTGCCAGCAGGGACTCCATGTCCCATGATTCCCTGCAGCCGGCAGCAGCTTGATGATGTCATCACGTGATGCCAAGTCTGACATGCCGCCAGTGGATATCGGCCCATACAGGGACCGCCCGCTGGACGAGTCTACAAAGCCGAGGCGCAGAGCGGAAATCTTTCTCTTCCTGTCCAGTTCATCTGGCGAAAGGAGACCCCACCGCCTCTGCTCGTACCGCTCCGGACAGCGTGTGCTGAGGCCTAGCTGCTGAGACAGACGGACCAACGCCATCCGATCTGCTCAGCCCGAACACGGAGGGACGCCTTGTGTTCGTTCATTCAAGATTTTTTTTCTTTTTTCTCTCTCTCTTTCTCTCCCGTTTCTCTAACAGTCCGAAACAAGCGGTCGACCAGGTGACCGCTTTAAATTAACAAACAGTTTCTTTCCTCCGTACTAAAAACGCCAACGGATCATCTCAGAGCAAGCCGTTCCTTTTATTGTTTAATATCTAAGTTTGTTTATGCTGTGGCCAGGCTGACAGACTGTTCAGATATGTGTTTTGCTTTTATGACTGGTCTGTTGTTTTTTTTCTTGATCTTTGTAAAGCGAATTGAAGTGTTTTGAATAGGTTTACTGTGAACGTTTGCTCACACACACATAGTTCGATCCTTTGGGTCAGCCAAACAAAGGATCCGCCATTTTGTTTTAAAACTCCCTCCAGTTTGGTAATCAGCCTATCGCAACCTGATTACATCATCAAGCAGCCTCACTATCGCGGATCACATCATCATCTCACCCCACCGGTCTGATTAGATTGTTACTTCACATTATCTTTTCATGGTTTCATTGCTTGTTGTTTGTTTGATAAAATCAGTTGGTTGATACTGATTGGCTAGCACTTTGAAGGAGCTAAAGTGATTATATTAGTTAATAAATGTTATTGCCAATTAAGTTTTGTCTCAAGTGAATTTGTCTGTGTTGGATAGAATATGACTCCTGCTTGTTAAAATAATTTTACGAACTTTAGACAGACTGATAGAGGTTTGGATTCATTTTTCCCCTATTAAAGGGGTGGTGCCCCGAGGCATATCCACGGATATCCTAATTACGTAATAAATCTGTAAATATTTCCATATTTACAAATTTTATTGATGAATCCATAAAGTGAGTAAAGCTTACAAATTATTTGTTGGCTAATAACCACAACATGTGTGTACTTGTCTTTATATGATTAAGTGGACACATTTAGATTTTTAACCTGTAACGTGTGGACATTTCCACATTGTGAGGACATTTTGCTGGTCCACACAATGTGGAGAAGTGTGTGTGTGCCTGTGTGCGTGCATACATGTGCACACATGAGTGTGTTGTGAGCTAGCCTTGTGATTTTGCACTACTTAGGTGTAGCCATCCTTACACTGATAAAAAGTAACTTGAGTAAAAATGTTGGTAAATATTTCTACTTGTACTTGAGTAAAAAAAAAATCAAAGTATTAGTGCTTGTACTTAAGTAGGACATTTTAGTACTCTTTCCACCTCTGGTGATATACATTTTTTTCTTGAAAGCTAAGCATCAAGTTCAATATTAAAGGTCTCCGTGTGTGCCTGATTAGTCAGATTAAAATAAAATGTCCTACAGAAAGTACAGGTTTGCCTTAAATTCATTAAGAATATTTGTCACTTTTCTTCTTTTTATTGTTATTGAATCTTTGCATATTTTCTATTAATACTGCTATTAGTTTGTTTCAATCTAATGAAGGCAAAAGGAGTTTTAAATGTGATTATTTTAGCTTCCCGCTGCAGGAACATAATTAAAATAAAAATGAACAAATGAAAATGACACATAAGAAAAGTTTATGGGCATGATTATGCTTCTTTTATTAGATAAACTGGAAAGAAAAAAATGACTTTTTATACACATGGGTTACATTTAAAACAAAGAAACAGATCATTTCAAACTTTAAAAACTAAAGTGATTTTCTGCCCAGAGAGTCTCTCTGATAGCTTTGAGCTGAAGCATAAAGATAAGTCCTATCATACAAAAACACCAAATAACATATCTGAGCCAAGCAGAACCTGAAATGTTGCAGCACTTTTTATTTTCTGGCTGTGTTAAAGACAGATTAAGAGCAGCAGTCTGATAGCAAGTCTGCAGGAATAATGAGGGATCTGGTTTCTGTCCTGTAGGTTATGAATAAGATATGGACTCAGAGCAGGAGCAGCTGGTGGAGGCAGCAAGCTGGTGGGAGTCACTCCATCATCCCAGCACCAACCAAGACACTCAGGCAGTGTGAACCCATTTACTATTTGACTTTTAGACACAAAGTCAGGAGTTTCAGTTCTCTGCAAAGTCATAAGTGGAACTTTTCACAGAATAAAGTCTTTCTGTTGATCAGTCAAGCACACGCAGATGTGCATTAGGTCACTCCAGCAGCTCCTGCCAACTCTGATTTACACACACACACACACACACACACACACACACACACACACACACACACACACACACACACACACACACACACACACACACACACACACACACACACACACAAACACACACACACACACACACAAACACACACACACACACACACACACACTTCCTTGCATCCCTGCCCCCAGATTCTGCAGGCGCTTGAAACCCTCGCAAACACTCTACAAAACAGTCACCACGGCAACACTCCCACAGCCTTCAGCAGAACCTGGCTGTTCAACTTCAAATTTTCCTCAGATAATTAAAACACAAGTAAGGTTAATTAATAAATGAAATAATTTGTACGGAGTTATGTCAAGTGCCCACATGACCCTCCTATGGTTGGCAAAAAATGTAAGAAAATATTAGTTCAGTTAATAATTTTATCAATGTAACAATGCTGCTTGGCAATAACTCCCTTAAGGTAGAAAAACCTGATTAGTGCAGTTTACAATGAGGTTTGACTTGTAAGGATTGTGCATCTGCAGATTGGGCAACAAAGTGTAATGTGTGGGTAGTTAACTATATAGTAGTATGGGGCAGGGTAGTACCCCAAACTATATTCAATGTTGGGATGCACTCATCTTCAGCTGCCAGGTGTGTTCCAGTCACACCAGGTCTTTCCACATTTTGTTTCTAGTCTATAAAGTGTCACAAGTAGCACTTCAGTTTGATTTCCACAGACTATTTTTAATTTTTCCAAAACATTGTGCATCTCTAGCAAGTCACCGGCAGCTGCAGCCCAGTAAAGCAGGGGTTTAGATTCTTAAAAAGAAAACTGGGGGCTTGAACAGTTTATGCTACCTTGGCTATTTTTTGTGACATTTTATCATTTTCTGGACTCTCTGCATGACCTTCTCCTCTACCTGCTGTTTAGAGCTTCGAACTGAAGCTGACACAACTAAAATACTTATCAGTTTACCAAAAGTTTGAGAATGCCTATCTGACTTCGGCCCTGAGGTTTCAGCTCAGCTCGTCATTAAAAATCTTTGAGTTGAGCAATAAATGCTGCCAGCTGTGCCATAAAGACGGCGTCTCCAGCAGGGAGGCAGCCACTGTCGATTTGATCCAGAAAGATGAGGAAATGGATTCAAGGTGAGTGACGTCAAGACAAAGCATTCATCAGCTAGTCCAAGAAAATCTAAATGGAGGCAGCCTCTTGGAGGTGGAAGAAAACAGCATTTCCGGAGTGACTCTTTGTTTCACAGAATAGAGTGATTGATGGGCTGATGTTACAGAAGAAGCGTGGAGAACAAGAACTCAGCGGATGGTAGGAAACCTTTGTAGTCACTTAAAAGGTGGAAAAATATCAGTGTTTCGTTTAACAAGCTCTGCACTGACTTCAGTAAAAGCCACTAATCCGTCTCTGTCAAAGTAATTTATGTGTCTTTTATTCTTTTCACCCACCTGATGAACTGCACACTGTTTTTCCAGCTCCACATTGACTAAAGTATTACAGTAGAGGAAGAACTGGTGAGCTCATGGGTTCAAGCGTTCCTCACAGTAAATCTAAAGAATGTTACAAAAAGCTCCAGAACCAATTTATGTGTCTGAACAAGCATGTAGAAAATACAGCAGCTGCTGCCTGGATCTGCCTTGAACCACAAAACAGGAAAAAAAAAATAAAAGTCTGACAAGGTTCTGAGGTGAGAGAAAGTCCCACGTAAACTCAAACCACTTGGATAAACAAATTGCAAACGAACAAAAACCAGGTCCAACTTTCTCCTTGCAGCTGAGCAGTCTGCTACAGAGCCAGATGGTCGGGTCAGGGGTCAGATTTCATGGTTCAGTAAGGTTCAGATTGGCCTCTGAGCTGAAAACACTCGCAGTTTTAGTCAAATCCAAATGGTGTAGAAAGGCATATTTACTTCTAACAATTGTTTCATAGCTGTACTTTTGGTCATAACTGTCACTTTAGGTTAAAGATGAGGATGAGATCTGAGAGGACACAGCTGATTGGCTGTTAAAGGTAATGCAGGCTCACAGCCCTTACATGTACACATTGATGTGTAAAAACACAAAAAAGAAAGGGATAACACACATGCCTTAGCATTTGGAACAAAAAAATACAGTGTTTTGTTTCTTTGTTTGGTTTCCATAAGAGTTAAAGTAACATTACAGGGTTTATCTCATTTGGATACTTTAATATTAACATACTTTTTATTTTTTTTTAATTGTCTCTTTTAAAGAAGAAACGTTTAATAGCATAAACTGGAAAACACGTATCATTGTTTTGGAGCTTTATGGTATCTTATTTATAAGAAGCTAAATATATGAAAAAATAAATACATGAAACAGGAAATTCAAATATATGTTTTCAGACACAGATATTTCATTTTAAAGTTTTTTGGTTATGGTTTCAGACTTGATCTCCTTTTTACACTCACTAGTTTTTGTTTTTCGGTTGGATTTTCTGTTTAGTCTATTTCAGTTTGTTATAGGAGGCTCTTTTGTGACATCAGTGTTTATGTTTCTCGCATTGCATCCTGGGAGTGTGTGGCAAGAAACAACATATTTTGCCTATAATTTGGTTGTTTTGCATGTTTGGAGGAGGATTCAGTGAAGCAGATGGATTATTCTTGCTGTGTGGTTGATAGTTCGGCCCGTGGGAGGCTTGATAAAAAGTTTTATTGGAATTCCCTCCGTAAACGACCGCGAAATATGAAAGAGATGACAGGAAACCACCCGGACTCTCCGAAGAAAGCCTGGACTCCTTCAGCAACGGACAGCTCGTGAGGCTCATTTAGTTCATGGTGAGTCTTTGTGACGAGTATTTGTTAATTAGAGAAGATGCTTTTCAAAACATTCTTCTTTGTGTATTTTTAAATACACGGGGTGATGTTGTTTTCACGTTCTGAATCAGAAGTCTCAATCCACGATCATTAGAATTATAAATAAATAAATAAATAAATAAACAATACACTGATTAATGAAGACTTACCCTTTGCAGTCGCTGTGAGGATTTATCCGTTTTCTTTGGCCATCACCCTCAGGTGACGTAAGCAACACTGTGGTTCTGCTCGTCGAAGCGAACTGCAGCTATTAGAATAACCACAGCTGTCTGTTTTCAGACAAGATCGGCTCAACTTTCCTTAAAATTAAAATAATCGTGGGCTTCCAGACGTTTGAAAGTCTAATTGTTCACGAGTGAAGTGTCCAGGGCTGTTGGTTGAATTGGAATAAATGTCTCCCCAGATTTGACAAAAAACAGCGGCAAACCGAATCGACATTTTCCGTCACCCCAGAGCTCATACAGGTTTTTATAATTTTAATTTTCTCTTCAATTTAGATTTTAAGCTTCTCTCTAAACCTCTCAGCTGTCTTTAGATGTTATAGTGTTTATATATGGTAAAAATGGTAAATGGCCTGTATTTGATATAGCGCCTTCTAGAGCTCCTCCTTGAACCGTCACCTTATCGTGGTGGAGGAGTTTGAGTGCCCTAATGATCCTAGGAGCTATGTTGTCTGGGGAACTTAGTGCCCCTGGTAGGGTCTCCCATGACAAATTGGTCTTAGGTGAAGGGTGAGACAAAGAACGGTTCGAAGGATCTTTCATGGCGGTTAAAACGAAGAGTCTGAGTACCCGGCCCGGAGGGTTACCGGGGTCCCACCCTGGAGCCAGGCCTGGGGTTGGGGCCCGTGAGCGAGCGCCTGGTGGCCGGGCTTTCGCCCATGGGGCCCGGCCGGGCCCAGCCCGAACCGGATACATGGGCTCGTCCAACTGTGGACCCACCACCCGCAGGAGGAACATGAAGGGTCCGGTGCAATGCGAATCGGGTGGCAGACCAAGGCGGGAGCCTTGGCGGTCCAATCCCCGGACAAGAAAACTAGTTTTTGGGACATGGAACGTCACCTCGCTGGCGGGGAAGGAGCCGGAGCTTGTGGCAGAGGTTGAGCGGTACCGGCTAGATATAGTCGGACTCACCTCGACACATTGCATTGGCTCTGGAACCCGAGACCTGGAGAGGGGTTGGACACTCTACTTTGCTGGAGTTGCTCCGGGTGAGAGGTGGAGGGCTGGGGTTGGCTTTTTGTTAGCCCCGAGACTCTCTGCCTGTGTGTTGGGGTTTACCCCGGGGGACAAGAGGGTAGCTTCCTTGCGCCTTCGGGTCGGGGAACGGGTCCTGACTGTTGTTTGTGCTTATGGGCCAAATATCAGTTCAGAGTACCCACCCTTTTTGGAGTCCCTGGGACGAGTGCTAGATAGTGCTCCATCAGGGGACTCCATTGTCCTGCTGGGGGACTTCAATGCTCACGTGGGCAATGACAGCTTGACCTGGAGGGGTGTGATTGGGAGGAACGGCCCACCTAATCTGAACTCGAGCGGTGTTTTGTTATTGGACTTCTGTGCAAGCCACAGTTTGGCCATAACGAACACCATGTTCGAACATAAGGATGCCCACCGGTACACTTGGTACCAGGGCAGCCTAGGTCACAGGTCGATGATAGATTTTGTAGTCGTATCATCTGACCTGCGGGCGTATGTTTTGGACACCCGAGTGAAGAGAGGGGCGGAGCTGTCAACTGATCACCACCTGGTGGTGAGTTGGATCAGATGGCAAGGGAACATGCCGCGTAGACCTGGCAGACCCAAACTCATAGTGAGGGTCTGCTGGGAACGCCTGGCAGAAGAACCTGTCAAGACGGTCTTCAACTCCCACCTCCGGCAGAGCTTTGACCACGTCCCGAGAGCAGTGGGGGACATTGAGTCCGAGTGGGCCTTGTTCCACTCTGCGATTGTCGAGGCGGCTGTTGCTAGCTGTGGTCGTAAGGTGGCCGGTGCCAGTCGTGGTGGCAACCCCCGTACCCGCTGGTGGACACCAGAGGTTCGGGGAGCCGTCAGGCTGAAGAAGGAGGCCTACAGGGCGTGGCTGGTCTGTGGGTCTCCGGAGGCAGCAGACAGGTACCGGATAGCCAAGCGGGGTGCAGCAGTGGCAGTTGCCGAGGCAAAATCTCGGGCGTGGGAGGAGTTTGGTGAGGCCATGGAGAAAGACTATCGATCGGCTCCAAAGAGGTTCTGGCAAACTGTCCGGCGCCTCAGGAGAGGAAGGCAGCAACTCGCTCACACTGTTTACAGTGGGGATGGGGAGCTGCTGACGTAAACTGAGGCTATAGTCGGACGGTGGAAGGAATACTTTGAGGAGCTCCTCAATCCCACCAATGCGCATTCCGAGGAGGAACCAGAGCTGGGAGGCCTGGGGATGGACTGTCCGATCTCAGGGGCAGAAGTTGCTGAGGTAGTCAAACAACTACACAGCGGCGGAGCCCCGGGGGCGGATGAGGTTCGTCCTGGGTATCTCAAGGCTATGGATGTTGTAGGGCTGTCATGGTTGACACGTCTCTACAACATTGCGTGGTCATCGGGGGCAGTTCCTAGGGAGTGGCAGACCGGGGTGGTGGTCCCCATCTTTAAGAAGGGTGACCTGAGGGTGTGTTCCAACTATAGGGGGATCACACTCCTCAGCCTCCCTGGAAAGGTCTACGCCAAGGTACTGGAGAGGAGGGTCCGATCGATAGTTGAATCTCAGATAGAGGAGGAGCAATGTGGTTTTCGTCCTGGCCGTGGAACTGTGGACCAGCTCTATACCCTTGCAAGGGTGATGGAGGGGGCATGGGAGTTTGCCCAACCAATCCACATGTGCTTTGTGGATTTGGAGAAGGCTTATGACCGTGTCCCCAGGGGCACCCTGTGGGGGACGCTCCAGGAGTATGGGGTGGGTGGCTTTCTGTTAAGGGCCATTCAGTCCCTTTACCAGAGGAGCGTGAGTTTGGTCCGCATAGCCGGTAGTAAGTCGGACCTGTTCCCAGTGAGGGTTGGACTCCGCCAGGGCTGCCCTTTGTCACCGGTTCTGTTCATCACTTTTATGGACAGAATTTCTAGACGCAGCCGTGGTGTGGAGTGTGTCGAGTTTGGTGGCAGGAGAATCTCGTCTCTGCTTTTTGCGGATGATGTGGTCCTCCTAGCTTCATCCAGCTCTGACCTTCAGCTCTTGCTGGGTAGGTTCGCGGCTGAATGTGAAGCGGCTGGGATGAGGATCAGCACCTCCAAATCTGAGACCATGGTTCTCGACCGGAAAAGGGTGGCTTGCCACCTCCGGGTCGGGGGAGAGGTCCTACCTCAAGTGGAGGAGTTTAAGTATCTCGGGGTCTTGTTCACGAGTGAGGGTAGGAGGGATCGGGAGATCGACAGGCGGATTGGTTCGGCGTCTGCAGTGATGCGGACGCTGAGCCGATCTGTCGTGGGGAAGAGGGAGCTGAGCCAGAAAGCCAGGCTCTCGATTTACCGGTCGATCTACGTCCCAATCCTCACCTATGGTCATGAGCTTTGGGTAATGACCGAAAGAACGAGATCGTGGATACAAGCGGCCGAAATGAGTTTCCTCCGTAGGGTGGCCGGGCTCAGCCTTAGAGATAGGGTGAGGAGCTCGGACATTCGGGAGGGACTCGGAGTAGAACCGCTGCTCCTCCGGATCAAAAGGAGCCAGTTGAGGTGGTTTGGGCATCTGGTCAGGATGCCTCCTGGACGCCTCCCCGGGGAGGTGTTTCGGGCATGTCCTGCCGGCAGAAGGCCCCCGGGTCGACCCAGGACACGTTGGAGAGGTTACATCTCCAATCTGGTCCGGGAACGCCTTGGGGTCCTGCCGGAGGAGCTGGTGGACAAGGCCGGGGAGAGGACGGCCTGGAGCTCCCTAATTGGGATGCTGCCCCCGCGACCCGGACCCGGATAAGCGGAGGAAGACGACGACGGCCTTCTAGAGTCCTGGAACCCCCCAAGGCGCTTTACAACACAATCAGTCATTCACCCATTCACACACACATTCACACACTGGTGGGGATGAGCTACAATGTAGCCACAGCTGCCCTGGGGCGCACTGACAGAGGCGAGGCTGCCGAACACTGGCGCCACTGTTCCCTCCGACCACCACCAGCAGGCAACGTGGGTTAAGTGTCTTGCCCAAGGACACAACGACAGCGACAGACTGAGTGGGTCTCGAACCTGCGACCTTCCGATTGCGAGGTGAGCACTTAACTCCTGTGCCACCGTCGCTGGGGATTTTGTCCTTAAACCCTCTTAAAAGTGTACGTTGCACATTGATAGCTGCTTGTGTTTGCCACCCAACCACCCGCGCATGAGCACAAAGATGAAAAAAGGTGTCAACTGGGTCCTGTGTTTTTTAGAAAAGCTAAAAAATTTTTTTTATGATTTCTAGGTACCACAATTAGGACTCGTATAAATGAAAAACTGAGGGTTTGGGGTGGGCTTTACCAGACATAGATACTGGACATGGCCTACCCATTTCTCTCATAATTCTCTAAAGTCCACAAAATGGGACGTTCCCCCCATACTTCAAAACTAGACCCACTCTTTATCTCTGGAAGAGACGCTCACTAAGAAACAAACCTTTTAGACATCTGATAAACATTCGTGCCTGAAATGTAGCCGGCTTTGTTCAACACAGCGAGGAATCAGCTGTTAAACAGCAGAAACTGAAAATCTAATCACAATTAACTCTTTTATCCTTCATCCAACCTTTAAGTAACTCCAGATCTGCTTACATTTGTTGATTGAAATGCCATTTTGAAAAATCTGTTCTGACATCAGCTTCTTTAAAAGTGATTAATACAATTTTAAAAGCATTTTAAAAATCACGGGAAGTCAGATGCTTACGCAGAAGGGATGTGATCCAACATCTGCTGTGTCAGTTAAAAAGTTTATGGGAAACCTTTTGGACTCTTTTATGACCAGCACCGTTTGTTATTTTTTTAGTTTTTACTTCTCCTCCTTGTGTTTGCCCCCTCATGACTGAGATGAGCTGATTTGCAGCACCTGGCTCCTTCAGCACTATCTGGCTCCACCTTGAAGCTCCCAGCTGAAGGAGATGACAATCAACCACTGATTGAGGACTTGCAGCATGAAAGCCTCCTGGCCAACAGACTGAAGATGTGGGGAATGAGAGTGGAGTGAGCCTCCATGTGGGGTAAAGCCTGATTTATGCTTCTCCGTCAGCTCCAAAAGGGAGAGACACGCACGCACGCACGGAGATGTTTTGACCCCGTACTTCTCTGTCTCCTGGGTAGGGCTGGGGGTAAACGATTATTTTTAAAACGATTATTCTGACGATTATTTTATCGAATAGTTGACTATTCTAATGACTATTTAGAAAATTAATCTAATGATTATTTTTCTATTGCACAATTAACAAAAACCAGAAAATCTCAAATAAATTCCTCAAAAAAATTGATAAATTCTTACTGTAAGAGAATAAACACTACAGGCCTTCCATTTTGTATAACACTGCTTTTATTGTGTTGCGGTTGGTTATGTTCTGGTGACGTGTAGAACTTGGGAGTGCAGGCTGCTGCCTGAGAGGTGGTAGAAGATGGAGTGTCTCCATGCTGCTTTGTTTTGGTCACTTATGTGCGTGAGGCGAGTGGTGTTACGGGTTAAACCAAACTCAGGTGATATTTTACACTAAACCGAAAACCCACAACACTCTAAATGTAATAAAAGGGAGATCTACACCACAAAAAAGATGAACTCTAAACCAAAACGTAACAGCTTATCCCAACGCAAGAAGCTGTTAGCGAAGATGCTAACAGTAGCTTTACCAATGTTAAGTTCAAGTTACCAAGTTTAAATAAACCAAAAACACCCAGCAGCAAACAGACCAGCACGGAGGAGAGACTGCTACCACCAAAACAGCTCTCCTCATGTCTGAAAGAAGCTCCTTAATGAAGGGAGAAGCGCTCCCGGTGATTTTCTACATCTGCGATAGACACGAAGCAGCGCATCTGACCCCGGAAGTTGTTGTCCGTTGCCGGGAGACGAAGGGGAAAAACAGGAAAATAATTCTAGTAGTGGACGGACATTGTTCCGGGTCTTCGGTATTTGGCGGAGATGTTAGTGAAGGCGGAGAAGAGGGCGAACTAGAGGAAAAACAGGCAGATTCCTCATCTATTTACAAACTCCTGGGGATGCAACAAGTGGGCGCAGTGCGTCGACTTCCGGATCTGACGTCGACAAATTTTTAGAATCGAGCCGTAGTCTTCGTCGAGGCTTCGCTACAGCCCTACTCCTGGGGAGTGTTGCAAAGCAATTCCCCACCAGGACAACAGAGGGTGTAGCACTGTTCTATTTCGTCTAGTCTTAGCCCTTAAGCTAGCTGCTATTGGAAGGATGATCTCCGCATCAGCCAATCATGAAGAGCTTAAATGTACGCCCACCAATAGTGGGCCCCCTCGTGGTATATAACCGCAGTGACCCCACTGCTCACCTCCCTTTTCTCTTCATGCCAAGCTTGAGAGCTTTATTAAAGAGCAAATATTATCTCAAAAGAGCGAAATTATCCGAAGACAACTTACCAGCCATGTCCAGCGACGCCAGACCCTGCCCGACCTGCCAGACGGGCTTCATTTCCAGCGGCGACCTGCACGCTAAGTTTGAGGTCTGTCTCGGGGCTCACCACGCTGGCCTGGCCTTGACCCCGCAGGCCTCGTGCCCGTTCTGTGCCGCTCTGCCCGTGGCAGAGAAGATTCGCCGGGTCGAGTACTTCACTCCCGCCGCCGCCGAAGAATTTCTGGTAGCTGACTCGTACCCGCTGGACAAGGCTTTGAATTTCTTCGACGCCGGTCAGGAGCCGGCTGGCTTCAACCGGCTGGATGACGTCACCGACAGCGAAAACTACGATGAGGCGGCATCCCTCCTAGACATAACGGAGGTCGACGAGCTTCGCTCAGCGGGTCCTTCTGCCCCAGTGGCTTCTTGCTCCTCCCTGCCAGCAGTAAGTGCACTGCTCCAGGAGCTGCCCGCCATCATTTCTGCGGCAGCAGCCCACAAGGGGCTAGCTGTGCCAGAACCGGCCCTGCCTGAAGCGGATGATTTGGCGGGAATTTTCGGGGCAACTCAGACACGCTGTCCAGACCCCCTCTGGCCGCACTTCCCCGCTGCTATGAGCTGCTGGTCTGCCGCCTTCTCCGAGCCTGCCAAGCTCAAGGCGCCAGTCTCCATGTATGCGCCCATCACCAAGGTCGAGGGGTTCTCCGACCAAGGCTGGCCGTCCGTTCCTCCACTAGAGCCGGATTTGGCCTCGCTGTTCGGCGCCAAGAACCACCTCACTGGCCCGCGAGCTGTTCCCGCTTCAAAACATGACCAGCTGCTGACGCGGCTCACCGACCGCGCACATCAGTGTGCCTTTCAGACCGGCGCTGCAGGGAATAACATCGCCCTTCTTGCCTTCGGCGTCTCCAAGATGATGGAGGAGCTGGAAGCTCCTGAGGAGTCGAAAGCCGTCATAACTAAGACTGCTGATGCTATCCTCAATCTGTGTGCTGCTGTGCTCACCGGTTCTGCTCGCATCGCTGCCTGGCAGACCCTCATCCAGCGAGCGATCTGGCTGAAGGCCCTGCCCTCCATTCCGGAACATCTGCAAAGGGAGATGCTGGATGGCCCCATCACCACCGATGTTCTGTTTGGTCCCCATCTTAGGGGCGTCATTGAGAGGGCTCAGAAGACGGCCGAACTATCGGCTACGGTGCGAGACCTGGTCCACCCTCGGTCAGCCTCGCACTCCGGCCGTTCAGCCAGAGGATGGGACGAACGGCGCGGAAGCTTCAGACGTCCAGCTGCACCGCCCGCTCCACGGAGCCGGCCTCCCGCTTCGGCTCCACATCAGCGGGACCAGCGAGATGGCGAACAACGGTTCCGGCGGGGCCAGCAGACGCCGTCTTGGCAGTCCCAGGTGCAGGAGCCTCGCCGAAAGCAGCCACGGAAGTGACTCTTTGGGGGGAATGTGTGTGTTACTGATTGTTCTGATGTTGGTTTTGAAATAAAACCCAAAAAACGTCACTCAAAGAGCTCAAACCTACAGTCCTCCGCAGAATCCTCTGCCGAGTTTTCACACATGTTCTCCACACCAAGCACTGCTGCACGCACACATGTTCCTGCAGGTAGTCATAATACACGGCCAGCCGTAAGGGTGCGCTCCATTTGCGCTCCGGCCCCAGCATCCGGCCAGGCCCAACTCTTCCCGCTCTCCCCACGCCGTTGGGTGGGGCGGGATGTTATGTCGCTGTCTCGACCACGCGCGGCGGCACAGTGCGCGGCTCCATCCGCTAGAACTCTGTCGCCCCCGTGCACAGGCCCGGCTCCCACTCGTCCTTCACTCTCGGACTCCACGCTCCGCGGTGTGGACCAGCATGTTCCAGCTGTTTCGCACTTGCCATTTCGAGCGCAGCCCTCTATGGGTCGCCCCCAGTTCTCTGGTACGGGCGACGGCGGTAAGGGCGCATGCACAACCCTCAGACGTTGTTCACGTGACCGCGCACACGCGTCCACTGTCGGAACGCGCGCACAAGTGGCGCCGCCTTTGCATCATGAGCAAATGGATTTCGGACACCATTCATTGCGGTCACACACTTCATTTTCAGGCCACTCCACCTCCCTTCAACGGGATCGTGGAGACGACGTTCACATCGCAAGTACAGTCTCAGGCGCTAGAGCTGGAGCTGCGGGAACTTCTGTCCAAAGACGCTATTTCCCGAGTCCCTCGCGGACAAGAACTCTCGGGTTTCTACTCCCGCTACTTTGTAGTACCGAAGAAGTCGGGAGGAATGAGGCCGATTCTCGACCTGTCCCTGTTCAACTGCTCCATAGCAGTAATGCATTTCCGCATGTTAACGATGAGACAAGTCCTGGAATATGTGCGCCCCGGGGATTGGTTCACGTCAATCGACCTGAAAGACGCATACTTCCACATACCAGTAGTTCCAAACCACCGGAAGTTTCTGCGTTTTTCGTTCAAGGGAGTTCAATATCAGTTCAATCGCCTCCCCTTCGGCTACTCGCTAGCCCCGCGCACCTTCTCCAAATGTCTGGAGACCGCGCTGCAGCCACTGCGCACGGAGGGAATGAGGGTCTTATTTTACCTGGACGATCTTCTCCTGTGCGCTCGGTCCAAGGACGAGGCGTCACAGCAAACCAGGAGGTTGACAGGGCATCTGTCAACCCTATGGTTTTCTATAAACTGGGAAAAGAGCTCCATCCTTCCATCCCAGTCGATTGTGTATCTCGGGGTGGAGTTGGACGCCTCCCTAATGAGAGCACGTTTGTCGCCTGCAAGAGCGGCAGATCTCTCCACGGTGATCTCCCGTGTTCAACCCCGCAAGATCGTGAGAGCCCGGTTAGTCATGAAACTCCTGGGCATGATGTCCGCAGCCCATTCAGTGGTGCCGCTAGGTTTGCTGCGCACGAGGCGCTTGCAACGCTGGTTCGTCCGCCTCCGGGTACACCCGATACGTCAGAAGAGACGTATGTTGAGGATTCCCCCTTCAGTGGGCGGGGACCTCGCTCACTGGGGGAACCCCTGCATCCTCTCACGCGGGGTTCCCATCGGACGTCCTGCGTCACACGTATCTGTGTTTACGGATGCGTCACTGTCGGGGTGGGGGGGCACGTGCTTGTCCCATACGGTGGCAGATCGCTGGCCCTCCCACACGCACGAGCACATAAATGTGTTGGAGCTTATGACAGTGAGGAATGTGATCAGACACTTCGCTGCCCTTCTAGAGGGCCGTCATGTCGAAGTTCACACAGACAACCGGGTAGCGGCAGCCTACATAAATCGCCAAGGGGGAGTTCGATCCCTCCCACTGTTGAGTGTCGCCACAGATTTACTGTGTTGGACACATGTCCACCTGCTGTCCATCAGAGCCATCTACATTCTGGGGGTACTGAATGTAGCGGCAGACATCCTGTCGAGAGGGGGACCCCGCGACTCCGACTGGCGTCTACATCCTGCACTGATATCACAGATCTGGATCAGGTTCGGGGAACCGTCTGTGGATCTGTTCGCGGCTCGCGAAAACGCTCAGTGTCGCCTGTGGTTTTCCCTGAGTCCCCGGGACGGACCCCCGCTCGGGGCGGACGCCTTCTCACACCAGCCCTGGCCTCGAACGCTCCTTTATGCGTTTCCACCAGTCCCTCTGATTCCCCGTCTCCTGGACCGAATTCGGTCGGAACAGCTCTCGGTGATTCTGGTGGCTCACAGACGCGTGTCCGCGTCATGGTTTCCGGACCTGCAAGCGCCAGTGTCCGGCTCCCCGTGGAGGGCGGACGCCCTTCTCCAGGCGGATGGGATAATCAAATATCCTCCGGAAATAGGCCAACGGCTGTGGGTCTGGCCGCTGAGCGGTCACGCTTAGAGGCTTCTGGGCTGCCGCATGATGTGGTCGCCACGATTCAGAGTGCACGGGCGCCCTCTACCATTGCGTCTTACGCTGCTAAATGGGCAGCTTTCCAGAACTGGTGCGCAGAGCGGAATGTTCAAGCGCTCTCCTGCCAGCTGGCGGATGTCCTATCGTTTCTGCAGATACTGATGGACAGGGGCCTCGCATTCAGCACTGTTAAGACATATGCTGCAGCTATCTCATCATGTCATCAGGGTTTTGGAGATAGATCTGTTTTCAATCATCCCCTCACAAAACGTTTTCTGAAAGGTGTCAGGAGGAACAGACCTGTGTCCCGCCCGCTTTTTCCCCAATGGGATCTAACGGTAGTTCTGCGTGGCTTATCTGAAGCTCCATTTGAACCCTTGGACCAGGTCTCACTCAAGTTCCTGTCGCTTAAAACTGCATTGCTGCTGGTGCTAGCATCAGTTAAGAGAGTGAGTGACCTAACCGCCCTCTCAGTGGCTCCCGCATGCCTCAGGATCCGGGAGGATGGCGGGTCTGCTGTTTTATGCCCCAACCCAGCCTTTGTGCCCAAAAGCATTAATGCTTCCTTCAAGTCTAGGTCAATTTCATTGGCTGGACTTTTTCCTCCTCCCCATAATTCTGAGGAGGAGGCGGCTTCTCACCTTCTCTGCCCGGTGCGCGCGCTTGCACGATATGTGTCACGCACTTCAGGGATTCGTCGCTCACAAAACCTGTTTGTGCACTACAGGGAGTCTTCCCTTGGTCAGGCGCTGTCGGCCCAGCGCCTTTCACGCTGGCTGTGTGACGCCATTTCCCTCGCTTACACATCATCAGGGCAGGATCCCCCTGAGGCACTCAGGGCTCACTCAGCCAGAGGGATTTCTTCTTTGATGGCGCTCCTCAGTGGTGTGTCAATGGAAGACATTTGTCAGGCTGCTTCATGGGCTTCACCCTGTTCCTTTACTCGTCATTATTTACGAGATGTGTCTTCAGGATCCATCACTCGTTCAGTGCTTGGACCCCAGCAGGCTAAATGAATGCTTATGGCACCTCATTGGCCTTGCTGAGATGGATTTCATCCTCTTGTGGATGATGTTTTTTAGTGGGGGCCCCTCTCTTATCGTGCCTGCCTCAGTCTTTAAGCCTGGTCTGAGGCTGAACGTCCCCCACTAGAGGAGATTTGATTGGGTGTGTCCATTGGTTGTGTTAACCAGTGGGGCGTAAACCCATTCAGCTGCCCTTTATTCCAATAGCAGCTAGCTTAAGGGCTAATACTAGACGAAATAGAACGTTGGTTACGTATTGTAACCCCAGATTCTATGAGTCTAGTCGCAGCCCTTAAGCCACTGGCCCCACTGGTTATGATGGGAATAAGAGCCATTGGAGGTGAGCAGTGGGGTCACTGCAGTTATATACCACGAGGGGGCCCACTATTGGTGGGCGTACATTTAAGCTCTTCATGATTGGCTGATGCGGAGATCATCCTTCCAATAGCAGCTAGCTTAAGGGCTGCGACTAGACTCATAGAATCTGGGGTTACAATACGTAACCAACGTTCTGTGGTGTCCTGTCATCTATCTGGTCCAAGATAGTGTGTTTCAACACATTCTCACTCCCAGCGCGTCAAAAACAAACGCTTGATCAGCCACCCTCCGCCTCAGACCCCTGACGCCAAAAGTGCCCTTTTTCGTTACTTATGTGCGAAAAGGGGTTTTTCCCTTTTCTGTCTGCAGATCCCAATGCAGCGTAAAACTGATGTGATGAGATATCTGCTACCGTTTCATCCCAATGCAGCGTTACACTGACGTGATGGGATGTCTGCAGCCAGGGCACCAAACAAGCTCATTGTACCTCACCCTAACCTTATCCTCTTATTTAACCTTCCCCTCACCCCCATCCTAACCTTAACCATCTTGCTAGTGACCACGTTATGTGTCGGTCGCTCTAAAAGCCAGCTCTATGAAGTGAACAGCGGGAACCACCTTGTCATTGGTCGGGTTTGGACCAAGGCAACGCGAGGGGGAGGTTTCAACTACCAAGGTGGAGGTTAAAAGTAGAGGGTATTTGTAACCTCCCCCTTGCCAGATGGTATGTTCTAACGTTCCCCTTGGGCGGCAAATACGAAAATTCACAGTCAGAATGCATGGGAAACAAACGCTTGATTACAGTGAGAGTAACGTTTTAGGTAGCAAGAGGGTTAGGGTTAGGGTGAAGGTGAGGGGAAGGTTATAAATACCAAAACGTTAAGGTTTAGGTGCGATTAAATGAGGGTTAAGGTTAGGGTGAGGGGAAGGTTATAAATAGCAAAATGTTAAGGTTTGGGTGAGGTTAAATGAGCTGGTTTGGTGCCGCATTTAAGGTTTAGGTGCAGTTTGTTGTGTGGTTAACTACATACAAGGATTTAACACTGTTTGCTATCAGTTTGGTTAGATCCTGAGGAAAGATCAAACAAGTTAACAAATGAAGCTTCTATCATATATAAATATCTAGGATATTATATATTCGATAGAAGTTCATATGCCAACGAGCTTGGTCTATTTTTAATCCAAAGATTAATTTTTAATTTTAAGATTATTCAATTTAATAGCAAAGTTTATTTATTGAATCAGAAGTTTAAAGGAATCTTTGCTTATTCTATAACCAAACATATACACCATTCTGTGTTTCATTTCAAAGAAGAGTCAGAGTTTTAAAAAGTTAAGAATTTATTACTAACACTTTTAAAAACGACAATTTTTAACAGCTTTGATATTAAAACCAATTTTAACAGCTTTGATATTAAAACTTGTTTTTAAAAGCAAACCTGTGACTGAATGGAAACTAAAATGAAATGCAAGGTTTTGGAAGCGTGAATGAATCTCAGAAGGTTTCTTTCAGAGAGAGAAGCACGTTCTGGATGGAAAACGTTGTTTTGCAGCTAACTCAATTGTTTATTAGAGAAAACAGCATTGGACACCATCTGTGTGCTACCTCACCCACCAGACGATCCTCTGTGTGGATTCGGAGGTCAAAGGAGGATGTTGTCAGCCTCAAGGTACCCGGTCTGGTAGAGAAGACCCGAGTGGAACCAACTCTCTGGTACAGAGATGCCGCAGGGTACATGGTGTCGAGCTTGCTTCTGGCTTAACTCTGAAGGAGTTTTTGCGTCAGCTGGTTACAGGAGCCTTTATTCGAAGCAAGACTTTCGGAGTGACAGAAGGCTTAGTAGAGACTTGGGCGGCCGTCCCTCGTCTCCTAGTATGGTTCAAGAACTGGCCTTACAGCTGCGGAGATTTTGGTTTTAACAAAACTCAGAACACGCCCTCTCAGCGTCAGAAAGCTTGATGTTATGAGTAAAGACATGTGAGGTGTTTTAACTTTACCCTGAATTCACCCTCTGCATGAGATGGTTAAAGTGCAAGCGGCCTTCTGGTTTACTGAGCACACATTACTTGATCATAATAATAATTATTATTATGCAAAGCATAATAAGTCATTTCAGTAAGTAAAATACATTTATACTGAAACAATATTATTAATTATGATGATTGTAATAAACAGTACTAAAGTCAAAGAGTTTATTGAAATTATTATTAAAAATTATTATTGTGAAATCTTGAAGTGTCCTTCATCTTGGGACGGAACAGCAGCAGATAAAGATGTTGTTCAGCAGACATCACGGCTCCTAGGTTAATCTGTGGGACAAAAGTTACAATCGACCCAGCTTGACCCAGCTGGGAAAATGTGACCTTTGGTTCACAAATTAGAGGTCATTCATGACGCTACAGGTTAAATGAGGGTTAAGGTTAGGATGAGGGAGAGGGGAAGGTTATAAATAGCAAAATGTTACAGTTTACGTGCGGTTGAATGAGCTGGTTCGGTGCCACATCAGTGGATATCCCATCACGTCAGTTTTACGCTGCATTGGGATCTGCATTCAGAAAAGGGAAAAAACCCTTTTCGCACATAAGTAACGAAAAAGGGCACTTTTGGCGTCAGGGGTCTGAGGCGGAGGGTGGCTGACCAAGCGTTTGTTTTTGACGCGCTGGGAGTGAGAATGTGTTGTGTGTTTATATTGTGTTTTTTGTATATGAGATATTTTAACAGACAAATTTTTCTCTCATCCTCCTCCACCTCTTCATGCGCTCGCCACCTCTAAACCCACGTTTCCTGTCATTTCCGTCCACAAATAAAACGTTTGCTGTGCATATTTTCACTCTTCCAGTCATGGGAAAATTAAACATTCATGTTTTTAGAGTTTTTTCGCGAGGTATTCTTCAAGCTGCTCCGTGTCTGCCGCTAGTTATCCTCAGCTCTCTTTTTTTTTTGAGGGCGCAATGGCGGCGGTGTAGACGACAGCGGCGTCCTGACCAATCACAAGCTTGCGTTGTCTGTCTCTACGGACGGATGTTTAGAAAAGAGAGCTCGACTCCGTCCGTCCTTGCGGAGCTCTCCAGCAGGCCTGCAAGGACGTATAATGGTGTTGCGTGTCTCCGCACTGACGCAGACGGAGAAGCATGAATCAGGCTTAACGCTGTGTTCACAAGGGTGTGTGTTGATGGGGGGGTTGTGTTGGCGGTGGTTGAGTGGTGTACGGGTGGGGGGGTGGGGGGGGGGTTCGTGTGCTTGTTGTGTGTGTGATGGGTTGTGCAGACGCGGAGTTGTGGGTGGTTGTTGTGGCAGCAATACTTCTTTTAGGTGTCCAGCCTGCCTAAATTCGTTGAAGAAGACGACTGAAGATGTGGAGGGAACGGAATCACAGCACAGAGACTTCGTACTGGAAATAGTTAATGGTAAAGGGACAGTCGACGGGTAATAATAAGGTGATATCGAATGGAAAACAAAAAGGTCTTGGGAAAATTCTGATGCTCAGAAGAAAAGGTCTTTAGTTGGACAATATGCCAAGATCAAGAAGGGAAGGACAAGCAAAGGCGGGTAGGCGCAGCTGTGTAGTGAATGAGAAGGAGTGGGGAGATGTTGAGGAATATGAAAGTGAGGATAGTATGGAGATGAGTTTTGTGCAGAATAAGATGAAGGGAAAGGGAGACAGTAATTCAGATGAAGATAAAACAAGGAAACAGAGAAAGGTTGTGTCAAATGAAAGTGCAGAAGAAGTTGTGAGTGAGTTTAAACTCATATTGAGATTCGGTGGGGGAAATGGAGGGAACACGATGAGTCTGGTCAAACTAACATCTATTTTGAAAAATCAGGTTGGGGACATAAAACTGGCCAAAGTCCTGAGAGATGGAAATTTGCTAATTGTGTGCCAGACTGAAGAACAGAGAGAGAAGACTCGTAAAACGAGTGAAGTGGGGAAACACAAAGTGATCAGTGTGAGTAAGGTGGGAATGGGGGATCAAGGGCCGAAAGGAGTGATTTGGGGAATACCTGTGGAGGTATCAGTGGATGAAATCAAGGCTAATCTGAGAGAAGCAAAGGTGAAAGTTGCCAAAAGATTAACTGGTTTTCAGGGTGAGGTGAAGAGAGATGAGGAGGCGGTTTTGTTAGTGTTTGAAGGAGAAGTTCTGCCATGCCGAGTCTTCTTAGGTTGCATGTCATATGTTGTGAGGGAGTACCTTCCAAAACCCATCAGGTGTGTCAACTGCCAGAGATTTGGGCATATGGCTAAAGTTTGTAAAGGGAGAAAGACGTGTCCTAGGTGTGGATTGAATCACAAATTTGAAGACTGTGGAAACAAGATGAAACTAAAATGTTGTAACTGTGGAGGCGAACATAGTGCTGCTTATGCTGGTTGTCAGATTATGAAGAGAGAAATTCATATTCATCAAACAATAGTTCAAAATAAGATATCTTATTCAGAGGTGGCTAAAATGGTTGGAAAAATACAGGAAATAGATCTGGAGCCTTAGTGGAAGAATCACCCAAAGGAATGGGAAAAGAAATGGAAGGGAAAGTCTGGATAGATTTGAAAAAGCTTGTAACATTCATTGCAGGAGTTATTAATGCAACAGTGGAATCAAAATCAAAAACTGAAAGGATTCAAATTTTTGTGAAAGCTGCCGCAAATCATTTAGATTTGAATGAGCTGTCATGGGAGGAAGTTAGACAGAATCTCAGTGCCCGTTCAAGTCAAGACGGTGGAGGCATGGGTTAGTAAATGGTGTTGATCTTACAATAGAATGCAAGGAGCTTAATAGCCAATAGTCAGGAATTTAAGAGGTATATAGAAGAACAAACAGATAAACCAGACATGGTTGAATAAAACATTAGATTTTACATAATTTCCATAAACTGTGATTAGAAGGGATAGAGAGGATGGCATGGGAGGAGGGTGTGCTACTTTTATTAATACTAACAAATTATAGAACTGTTAAACTGGGGAAAGAAGAATAGAACTTTATATGAGTAGTGGGCAAGTCTATGTAATCAATCATTATAATCCATGTAAGAAGTTAGATCTTAATAATCTTAAACTGGTGACAGAGTCTAACCATAAAAATGTTTTGATACATCAAGATTTTAAAGCACATAACACATTAGGGGTGGAACAAAGACTGAGGCAAATGGTGCGATAATTGAGGAGATAATGGATGATTTGAATTTGGTGTGTTTAAATGATGGAAAAGGGACAAGAATAAATATTAACACAGATAGCACTTCTGCAATTGATATTACTTTAGTTTCAAATGAGCTAGCGGGGAGAAGTGAGTGGGATGTTCAGGATAGTTCACTGGGGAGTGACCATTATCCAATTCTTATTATATGTAAGGTTTTTGGATTTAAGAAATTAACAATTGGAGAAAGAGAAGGAAGATGGGTACTAAAAAAGGCAAATTGGGAACAAGATAGGATAAACATGGAGGAAAATGTTGAAATGGTAGAGAAAACATTTAGAAAAGTGATTAATGAAGCACCTGAGATAGCAATTCCAAAAAGTAAGGGGAATATGAAAAGAAATAATGTGCCTTGGTGGAATGATCACTGTGAAAAAGCAGTTCAGGAGAGAAATAAGAGTATGAAAGAATTAAAAAAACTCTCACTCACAATTTTAACAATGTAATAAAATATAGAAGATTGCAAGCAAAGGCAATGAAAGTTATACAAAAGTGCTAAAAGGGGAGTTGGTGGGGGTTTTCTGATTAAATTGGGGGAACCACACCAGTTTGGGGAATGATCAAGTAAATGAAAGGAATTTATAGAGAATAGAGATATCCAGTGCTTAAAGTGGAAGATGAGTTGGCTGTTAAAAATGAGGATAAAGCTGAGAACTTAGCTAAAACATTTGTTAAAATTAATAGCTGTGATCATTTATCAAAGAATAGAAGGATTAGAAGAGAAGAAGCTAGAAAGAAAAATGAGGGACAGAGTGATCAAGGACATATTCTGTCATTAAGGGATGTTCCGTTTACTTTGTTTGAGTTAGAGCAAGCATTGGGGAAGAGTAGAACAACTTTCCTGGGAATGATGAAATTACTTATGAGATGCTTAAACACTTGGGGAGTAAAATGAAGGTTAAGTTATTAGATTTGTATAATAACGTTTGGGAAGAGGGGCTAATACCCAAAAATTGGAAAGAAGCAGTAATAATACCTAATAATACCTATCATGAAACCGGAAAAAGATTCAATAGACCGGAAAACTATAGACCAATAGCTCTTACTTTGCTTTTTGGAAAACTAAAGGAAAGAATGATTATGGAGAGACTAAATTATTTTCTTGAAAGTAGAAATTTAACAGCAGAATTTCAGAGTGGTTTTAGAGAACAATGGATCCATTGGTTTATCTTGAAAATTACATTAGAAAAGCACAATCTAATAAAGAAAGTTTAGTAGTTGTATTTTTTGATCTTGAAAAAGCATATGATATGGTTTGGAAAGAGGGGTTGTCAATAAAACTAAATAGATTAGGACTTAGGACTTAATGGTAGAATATATGAGTGGATTAAGAATTTATTTAATAGACATATTCAAGTGAAGGTGGGGAATATAATGTCAAATAGGTAACTAGTTGAGAATGGGACTCCTCAAGGAAGTATAATTAGCCCAACACTATTTTCTATAACGATAAATGATGCTTTAGAAAATATAGGTTATAACTTTGGAAAAGCTATTTTTTGCAGATGATTGAGCCATATGGAAAAGGGGAAGACATGTTCAGTATTTACAGAAGAAATTGCAAGAAGCAATATGGAATGTAGAAAGTTGGTCTTATGATTGGGGTTTTAAGTTTTCAGTAGACAAAACTAAAAGTATGGTTTTTACAAGAAAGAAGAAATGTGGTGAATAATCTCAAATTAAATGGAGAAAATTTAGACCAAGTAAAGCGTTTTAAATATTTGGGGGTTGTTTTTGATACTTGATTAACTTGGAAGGAGAATATAAGTAAAATTGAAGAAAGCTGTAATTAAAAGTAATTAATATAATCAGATGTTTAAAAGGAACTGACTGGGGTGCTAGTGCACAGGCATTGAAGCAGATTTATTTATCCATGATTAGGTCAGTGATACATTATGGTAGTGTTATGTATAGTTCAGCTTGTAAGACTTTATTAAAAAGGATAGAGAGTATACAAACTCAGGCTTTAAGAATATGTAGTGGAGCAATAAAATCAACACCAGTAGCATCTTTACAACTGGAAATGGGAGAAATGCCGATATGTTTGAGATTTAAGCAGATTTTGTTAAACGATTGGACTAGCCTACAGGGATGTACAGAGGAAGAACATTTGGTCCAGAGAGAAATGTTTTTATGTTGAAAAATGAAAGGAATGACCACCCACACTGTCTTTATTCACAGACGACAAGAAAATGTTGGTGTTGATTATTTGTCCGCTTTAAACTTTGTCAGCTTGGCGATGGAGATGCAGCGCCATGATGTATTGATGCAAAGGCTCTGCGGCAGGGCGACAGAGACACAACCAATTTTTAACTGTGATTGGTCAGGATGCCACTTCCTTTAAATTCGTCAACAGCATCATCACTCAATGACTATATCAGTATCTTGAAAATATCTATGCTTGAAGCCTCAACAAGTTGATCTGTGACAGAGCATCGATCTGCTCTCCTACTGCGATTGTCTATGTCAAGTAGTGACATGTTTATTGGGGTTGCATGTTCCTGTTAATATCCCTGATGGTTATATAGTAGCCCCATTTCTCCCCTCTGTGCTTTCACTGAGGCTTCTTTGTGGACACACTTGTTACCCCTCCTTGGTGGAACGGTGTACCGTATTTTCCGGAGTACAAGTTGCTTCAGAGTTTAAGTTGCACCAGCCATAAAATGTATAATGAAGAAGAAAAAAAACATGTAAGTCACACTGGACTATAAGTCGCATTTTGGGGGGATTTTTTTTTCTTACAAAATCTGAGACCAAGCATTTCACATTGCAATACAAGTACCGGTAACAATAACAGAATAAACAATCAGGGCACAGCAGCGTGCCACAGTCTTCAGCAAAGGATGACGGTGTTTCAAACCCTCCCAGCGGGTGAGGAGAGCGCCCACAGCACCCCACCACAGGTTACAGAAGGTGATGGTGGTGTTTGAAACCCTCCCAGCGGGGCAGAGGAGCTGAAACCTGGACCGGAGCAGGTCCACAGCAGCGCAGTATACATAATTTAGTATATAAGTCACTTTGGTATATAAGTCGCAGGACCAGCCAGACTATGAAAAAAAGTGTGACTTATAGTCCGGAAAATACGGTAATTACCCTGCTGTGTCGATAAAGTCACTTGTTTTCCCTAATGGCCTCTTCTAGGCAAAACCTTTTCATGCTGTTTCCCTGCTGTGTGTCACTAACTTGCCGGTGAGCGAACTTGCCGGGGTGAGGAAGGCAGGCAGACAGGTAGGAACGTTTTACAATAACTTTAATCTGAAGCACGCAGGACATGAAAACAAGGATCCAACACGAGACACAGAACTGAAGGGGTTTAAATACAAGAGGGCTGGGAGTTTGGGTGATTGGAAAACGAGAGGCAGGTGGGAGCAATTAACAGAGACACAGGACAAAACCAAAAGGGGAGACAGGACAGGGTGAGACAGTGCCCCCCACTCCTCCTCAAAGGGCGGATTCCAGACGCCCACAGGAACATAGAGCAGGGCGGGAGGAGGGGGACCCGGAGGGAGGGCTGAGAGGGACCGAGGGACCGATGAAGAGGAGGCAGGGACCAGCAGAGTCCGGGGGCCTGCGCCTGGGGCAGAGGAGGTGACGACGGGCTCTTGGGGGCCTGCGTTTGTGGCAGAGGAGGCGGTGACGATGGGCTCTTGGGGGCCTGCGCCTGTGGCAGAGGAGGCGGTGCCGACGGGCTTTTGGGGGCCTGCGCCTGTGGCAAAGGAGGAGGCGACAACGGGCTCTAGGAGGCCTGCATCTGGGACAGAGGAGGAGACGAGGATGGACTCTTGGCGGCCTGCACCTGATGAGGGCAGGACTGGCGGGGACCGGAGGCAGAGACGCCGGAGGAGACGTCCTTCACTTCTGGACTGGAGGCAGCGGCGTCGGCTTCTGGACTGGAGGCGGCGTAGTCGGCCTCTGGACTGGAGGCGGCGGCGGCGGCGGCCTCTGGACTGGAAGCTGCAGCGTCGGCCTCTGGACTGGAAGCGGCGGCGTCGGCCTCTGGGCTGGAAGCGGCGTCGTCGACCACTGGGCTGGAAGCGGCGGCGTCGACCACTGGGCTGGAGGCGGCGGAGTCGACCACTGGGCTGGAGGTGGCGTCGTCGGCCTGTGGGCTGGAGGCGGCGGCGGCCTCTGGACTGGAAGCGGCGTCGTCGGCCTCTGGACTGGAAGCGGCGTCATCGGTCTCTGGGCTGGAGGCGTCGTCGTCAGCCTCTGGGCTGGAGGCGGCGTTGTCGGCCTCTGGGCTGGAAGTGGCGGCGTCGGCCTCTGGGCTGGAAGCGGTGTCGTCGACCACTGGGCTGGAGGCGGCGGCGTCGACCACTGGGCTGGAGGCGTCGTCGTCGACCACTGGGCTGGAGGCGGCGGCGTCGGATTCTGGGCTGGAGGCGGCGCCGTTGGCTTCTGGACTGGAGGCGGCGTCGTCGGCTTCTGTACTGGAAGTGGCGGCGTCGTCCTCTGGACTGGAGAGAGCGTCAACCTCTGGTGTAGATGAGGCGTCGACCTCTGGAGTGGATTAGGCGTCGACCTCTGGAGTGGATGAGGTGTCGACCTCTGGAGTGGATGAGGCGTCGACCTCTGGAGTGGATGAGGCGTCGACCTCTGGAGTGGATGAGGCATCGACCTCTGGAGTGGATGAGGCGTCGACTTCAGAACACGAGGAGGCGTCGACTTCAAAACACGAGGAGGCGTCGACTTCAGAACACGAGGAGGCGTCGACTTCAGAACACAAGGAGGCGTCGACCACAGGACTGGAGGAGGCGTCGACCACAGGACTGGAGGAGGCATCGACCACAGGACTGGAGGAGGCGTAGACCACAGGACTGGAAGAGGCGTCGATCACAGGAATGGAAGAGGCGTCGATCACAGGACTGGAAGAGGCGTCGACCACAGGACTGGAAGAGGCGTCGACCACAGGACTGGAGGAGGCGTCGACCACAGGACTGGAGGAGGCGTCGACCACAGGACTGGAAGAGGCGTCGACCACAGGACTGGAAGAGGTGTCGACCATCATCAACTTCTGGTCTGGGGGCTTCGATTCCTGGTCCGGAGGCGTCGACTTCTGGTCTGTCGACTTCTGGTCCGGGAGCGTCGACTTCTGGATTATCAGCTTCTGGACCGCCGGCCTCTGGACCGCCAGCTTCTGGACCGCCGGCTTCTGGACCACCGGCCTCTGGAACGCCGGCTTCTGGAATGCCGGCTTCTGGAGTGGAGGAGGAGTTGCTGCAGACGGGACTGCTTGGACAGGCTGGACCGGATACGGTGCGACCTCTGGGGCCACCGCTGGAACTGGATGCGGTGTGACCTCCGGGACCACCACGGGCACTGGATGTGGTGCATCCACCGGGACCACCGCTGGAACAGGTTGCGGTGCGACCTCCGGGACCACCACGGGAACAGGATGTGGTGCATCCACCGGGACCACCGCTGGAACAGGATGCGACTGAACTGGTGGTGCTGGAAACTGGAAGAGTATGGAGGATAGAGTGTCCAGTTGGAGCTCCTGGAGACTGAGGCTCTGATGGAGTTGGGCCAGCTCAGCTCGGAGACAGGCAAGCTCTGCTGGGTGGACTGCAGGCTCGCTCCTCTGGCTCTGAGACGAGGGAGCTGCTGGCTGGACTGAAACCCTCTCCTGGTGATTCGGGGAGGATAGGGTGTCCAGGTGGGACTCCTGGAGGCTGACGAGCTGACGGATCCGGCCAAGCTCCGCCTGGAGACCTGCGAGCTCTGTCAGCTGGGCTGTGGGCGTTGTTCCTCTGCCTGCAGATGACGGAGGTGCGGATTGGACCGGAGACGGGACTGCTGGTCTGACTGGGGGCGGGTTCAAGCAGGCGTGCCCAGCCGGGGCAGCGGCGAGCTCGCGGCTCCGTCCTGGGACACAGGATTGCGGTGGAGCCTGGCATCCTTCCCCACTCCGTGGGCCAGCTCCGGGGGAGCACACAGCCAGTCTGGTGCCCACGTAGCTGGTGCAATCTGGAAGCGTCTCCCGGTCCAACCTCTCATCTGGCTCCGGGAGGGTGGAGAGGATCGCCGAGGCTGAAGGTCGGTGACGGCGTCTGCGGCGAGGCGAAACCGGAGGAGGAGAAGCCGGCCGGTGGTCCGAGGAGAGGAACTGGAGTAGGCACTCCCAGCGGAGAATCTCCCCGCTGCATCCTTTACAGGGTTGGATCATTCTGTCACTAACGTGCCGGTGAGCGAAGCGGAGATTAGGTGAGGATCCAAACGGGGTGAGGAAGACAGGCAGACAGGTAGGAACGTTTTACAATACCTTTAATCTGAAGCACGCAGGACATAGAAACAATGATCCAACACGAGACACAGAACTGAAGGGGTTTAAATACAAGAGGGCTGGGAGTTTGGGTGATTGGAAAACAAGAGGCAGGTGGGAGCAATTAACAGAGACACAGAACAAAACCAAAAGGGGAGACAGGACAGGGAGTGACACTGTGTGCAATGATTACCATCATTCACATGTCTTTCACTGCTTCTTTTCTCTCCTGACGTCCGTACAGCAGTCTTCTTGAAGGGGAGTGTTTTGTGAGGCTTTTTGGTGCCAGTGGTGTCCTTGGTTTGATCTGAACCAGTGAGGCATAAACTCATCTAGCTTCACCTTTAATGATAAATGAGGATAAATGACTCACACTTTTATAGCGCCTTTCAGAGTCAGAGGACTCCAAAGCTCTTTACACTGCAGTGTATCATTCATACATTCACACACTGATGGTGATGAACTACAATGTAGCCACAGCTGCCCAGGGCCGCAACGACAGAGGGGAGGCTGCCAAGCAGGCGCCACCAGTCCCTCTGACCACCACCAGCAGGCAAGGCAGGTTAAGTGGTTAAGAAGCATTGAATACCATGTTTTTCAAAGTCTTTGATATGACCCAACTGGGATCTGAACCCCCATCTCCCAGTCCCAGAGCAGACACATATTACTAGGCCACTGAGCTGGTACTACAACTTCATATGAAAAAAAAAACCACACACACGCACACAAATAAAAGTACATACAAAGGATTAACATGGACAATATTACCTAATGGAAGTGTTTCCTCTTCCCCTTTGTGATACGCTGAACTTCAAAATGTCTTCATTGCTTTCTTGTTTTAAATAGCAAAACACAAAGAAAAGTGCACAAAAAGGTTTTATTGAAATTTCACCAACCACAAACACAATTGTACAAATGATCATCATATTAGTGAAGAGTATTCTAATACTTTAAAGACATTAACTACAGCAAACACTGAAAATTATCCATTTCAACATAATCCTAACTTTAATCTAATTGTTAATTGTTATATTGCTTATCTGTTAGTAAACCATTTACATTTGGTCACACTTGTTTTAGTTTTATAATGAAATGAAACTCCTTAGTTCTAATGTTGCTTGAATAGGCCATATTAAAGATCCATAAATAGTTAATAACTGATATAATAAAGACAAAAAATGCAGTAAGCAGATGAAATAGCAACATTTGTTTAAATGAGAACAATGTCTGTCTGTTATTTTGTCTGTAATACTCATTTTTATTTCTATGCTAGCCTCTATCACTGACTCTTTCTTCAGTTAGACTTTTAAGAACATTTATCAGGAATAATTTGTAAACCATTAACAAGTCATGTGAAAAGAAGAAGCAGTTAAGGCAAATAGTAAACACAATATTCATTTTACAAAAATAAATAACATTGAATTAAAGAAAAGCCCAAGCATTTGGCCACTGAAACAATTTGTGGTCCTAATTTGTGACTTTTTTTAAAATTATTTTTAGTAAACCCAAAGGGAAATTAGATGTTGTAGTGATGTATTTTTAACGTTTCTTAAAGAGTTGTTTAGTCTGGTTTTGGGTTTTAGACTTTGGTGGTTTCATTTTAAGCCAGTTAGATGCTGATATTTTTAATAACTGTAACAGAAAAAGTTTTTTCTTTCTACACAGTCTTTAGCCACCACAGTGCCAGGGTAATTAATGGATAAGACTCCACAGTGTTGTGTTGGCAGGGGGCAGACAGGCAGGTCAGAATATAACACACGTGCTCCATTCACCCACAGCCATTCACCAGCCAGGAAATGCAGGCCGGTCCACGCCTACAAGGAAGAAAACACAACAAGTAAAAATCACATTCAAGATTTCTACTGGAAATGCAGTTATTTAGCTTGTTTGTCGACGATTGATGAATGACCCACTTGGGTAAAAAGCAAATTAAGTACTTTTTTTGCTAAAGTTAAAGTGCTCAAATGAAAATAACATAATGAGCAAACAAACTCTTCAAAAAATCTCTAGATCACCCCAAAAACTGAAACTAATTAGAATAAAGTCTGGATCATTGATGGCAAAATAAGTTGAATAGGATGTGGAATTTTAGAGCATAAATGTGAGATAAATTTTACAGGTCTCTCTTGGTTTAAAGCTCCATTGTGTGAAAATATTTGACCGCTTAGAGTAGGTACAGTCCTGGCCCATTTGAGGCCCTGCATGCCCATCCCCCAGACCACAATTTGTGTATTAAAAAATTTGTCAAATTTCAAGGTGATGTGACAATTGGGTGTGAACCACTTTCACAATAATGTTCGCTAAAAACAAGAGTTTGGATATGGGATGGTAGCTAGCATTAGTTCACACTAAACGGTGACCCACGTCTGGGCAAGGGAACACGGTTTCCATTTATATAATTCATCATAAGAGATCTTCAGGCTGCTCTGGTGACTGGTCACATAATCCAAAGAGAAAGCGCTGCCACTGAGAAAGACCTAAATATTGACAACATAATGCACAAGAATCTCATAAAGATAGACAGGTGCAAGGCCATTAAAACATTTATAAGCCAGAACCAAAAATCTTAAATTGCACATGGAACCTAACCGGGACCTAGTGAAGAGGCAAGAACTAGAGTAATGCGATCAAATCTTCAAGTGCCAGTCAAACGACGGGCTGCAGCATTCTGAACCAGGTGCAACTTAGCAATACACCTTTGATTAATGTAGTGGTAAAGACTATTGCAATAGTGTAAACAAGAAGTTATAAATGCATGCATGAGCTTGTCCAAATCATTCTTAAGCAAAAAAGACTTAATCTCATAAAGATTTCTCAGCTGAGAAAAGTATGATCGAACAACATTATTGACTTGTAAATCAAAATTAAGCTGAGAATCAACCTTAACACCCAGATTACACACTACACCAGGGGTGGGCAATCCCAGTCCTCGAGGGCCGCTGTCCAGCAGGTTTTACTTGTTTCTCTGCTTAAACACATCTGGTTTGAATCTACTAGTGATTAACAGGCTGCTGCAGAGCCTGATGAGCTGCTGATTAGATGATTCATCCAGGAATCAGGTGTGTTGGGGCAGGTAAACAACTAAAACCTGCTGGATAGCGGCCCTCGAGGACCAGGATATCCCACCCTTGCACTACACCCTTTGAACCATTTGAAATGCCATTCACCAAAGACTGAGGAAATACAGTACCACTTGGTGCCAGTATAATTAGCTCAGTCTTACACTTAATAATCTGCAAGAAATTACAGCTCATCCAATCCTGCATTTCATAAAGGCACAACAGAGCTGTTTCCTTAACTTTAGTAGGGGCATAGACCTGACAATCATCGGCATAAAAATTAAAGTCAAGGCCATATTTCTTAAAAATAACACCAAGTGGGAGCAAGTACACTATAGATTAAAAAGCAGAGGGCCATGTATAGAGCACTGTGGGACCCCTTATTTAAGCAAAGCATCATTCAAACTAAAATCATGACCTAATCATCACTTACCTATCTGACAGATAGGAACTCATCCAATGGAGTGCTGAGCCAGTGATACCAACACACTTCTCAAGACGATCAAGCAGGATTGCATGATCAAGAAAGACTGCAGTCAAATCAAGGAGCAATAAAAGACTGAGTCACCTGCATCCATGTAAGTGTAAATATCATTGAACACTCTCACAAGCGCAGTCTCAGTACTACGCTTTGCTCAAAAACCAGATTGAAAGACTTCTAAAATTTGGTTAACATCTAGATAGTCTAACAATTGCTTAAAAACGACTTTCTCAAAAACTTTGGAATGAAATGGAAGTGTAGAATTAGGCTGATATTTCAATAATAAAGAAACATCAAGACCTGGTTTCAGGTTTTGATTACAGCTTGTTTCAAGGTCTTCAGCACTTCACCAGAATGCAAACTAGAGTTAACTACATTAATAGCCACATTCGCAATAGCTGGCAAAACTTCCATGGTAATGACTTCAGTCTTGCCTATAAAATAATTCAAAAACCCCTCAGCAGTAGTCAAAGAAGCTTCCAGAGCCCCAACACACGAAGGACTTAAAATCCCATCCACAGTAGAAAAAAGTACTCTAGGGTTATGCTCAATAGAGTTAATATCAGATAAAAGGTAGATTTAGCCTTTTTTTTACAGTCATTTAATAATAGTCCCATGCAGACCTCAGGTCATCAAATGATGCCTGTGTCATATTATTTTTCCAGTTCCGCTCACATTTCCTGCAATTTCTTTGGGCTGCACAAGTACTATGACTCAGCCATGGCTCACGCTTCAATTTATGTCAACAAGATCGAAAAGGGGCAATTTTATCTAAAACAAGGAGACAGGATGCATTGAATCCATCAACCATCTCTGTAGCAAAAAAAGTGTTCAAGAATACAGACACCAGCAGACAGACACATGGTTATGAAACTCAGTTGCAAACAATTCAGCAGTAGAGGAATTCAAGATCCTTCTACTGCAAGACTGGGCACTGGGCAATAGGTATAAAAGGAACTAAAACTTCCAACTAAATAGGACAGTGATAAGAAAAATCTATCATGAACCAATAAATTAGTCACAGACACAGCTTGCATCAGGACAAGATCCAGCAAATGTCCATCACAATGAGTCAGACCAGAGGCAAGCTGTTTTAGATCAAAAGAGTCCAAAATATTTGAAAATTCCCTCACCAGCCGTTTGTTAGGGCAGCAAATGTGCATATTAAGAAGTCTATCATACCTAGTGATGCAACAAGCCAAAAAATCTGAAAAGTCATCCAGAAAATACTTGTTGTATCTCGGTTTGTAAGCCACTACACTGAGAAATGGCTTAAGGTAGCAGGTAAGAAAATCTGTTTACAACAAGTTTCATCCTTATAAACAACAGCCGTGCCACCCCCACGGCCCACTTGATGTGGATTACTAAAATATGAGCATCCAGGTGGGACAAGTTCAGAAAACACACTGGACTCACCAGCTCCCACCCACATCTCAGTCAGACTGAGAAAAGAAAGATTCTGCTCGCCAAAGAAGTCCTTCAAAATAAAATTGTTATTGGAAAGGGACCTGGCGTTGAGAGAGGAAAACTTTATAGAAGTAGCATCACAACTACCCTTAAATCCAGAGAATCCTCTTAATAGACCTTAGATTTGAATGTCGGATACCATGGCAAAAGATCCGGGAACAGCAAGGAGAATTCCACCACTCCTGACTCAAGTCTCTGAGAAAAAGACGTGTTGCAGTGCTCATCAATAGCCAATGCGCTATTCTTAGTACGCATCCAGGCCAACTTGAGCTTCACCCGCCGACCACTACATCTCCCCCACGGTGGTGATGAACTCTCGTTTCGGGTGTAGCCAAACATAGGTAGGCCGGCAAACAGGAGAGATCAGATGAGTAAGAAGATTTCCAACCAGGATGGTTCGATCCAAAAGAATCAAAAAATGAAAACATTAATCGAAGGGCGTCTGACGATCGTACACAACTTTAGCATTAGAGCTAATAAAAAAATTGAGTGGACTTTTAATATATTTGAAAGTTGTTTTGGGATCTTTGTTTTCCATTCATACCATCCATCCCTTAAACTTTTCACCAGTTTGACCTTGTGTCCACATCCAGGAAGGATGTCCACAGTCCTGTTGACCTTAAACATCTGAATTATTTGTCTACCTGTACTTTGGACAGACATCATGCTTCTAGTATTTACCTTCAACATCCTGAACTCCTGAGACAACTCTTTTCTTAGCTTACTGTGGTCCATGTTCAGTGTAGTACACACCTTGAATTCAAACATCACTGTGACTAATTTTCACCCTTAAAACAGACAGACTTACTAATTACAAAATAAAGGACACCTTATGTGCTAATTTCAGGATTCATCTAAAGCCTAACTTACTTCTTCGTCTTTGCGGGTACAGAGACATGCAACACCATTATTCATCGGCACAAGGGCTCGCAGAGCCTGACGGTGACATGCCCAACTTTTAACTATCTTTCGAAAGCGACATAGATAACTTGCTTGTGATTGGGCAGGACTTCCACTTAAATTTGGCAACATCACCGCCATTGCCCTGTCAAAAATTAAAAAGATATTTAGCCGCAGATTCACTCCTGATATTAAGGAGGAATGGACAGGAGTTGGATGCACCAGAATGAGGTTGTTGCACCACCTCTTATTCCTTCCAGACAGCACAGCTGTGCCACATTTCCTAATCAGCACCAGAGCAGCATAAAGAGAGGAGCTGCCAATGGGAGAGGGAAACTGGAGATTTTTTGACCACCTCAGGCCTAGTCCACACGTAGCCGGGTTTTTAAAAAAAATGAATATCTGCCCCTCCAAAAACTTGCATCCACACCACCTCGTTTTAAAAGAAAACTCTGTCCACACGCACCCGGATAAATACGTTGTTAAGGACATGCCAGACCTGTAGGTGGCAGTACTTCCCCCGTTCTTAACCTCTTCCTTCGTCTGTGGTCTTCTGCAAAGAGCAGTAATTCCGCTTGCTAAAACAAACAAGCAAAAAGCGCTTGGACAGTTGATAAAGCGAGCGCAGCTCTGAGGGCATCCAAGCTGTCGGCTAGTGTAAACACAGGTCGCACACGTGATGTCAGCATTTTTTTGTCGCGGAAAGTGACGTTGCGGACCTTAAAACTCCGGTTTTGTCTGTCCACACGCAGACACCCAAAACGGAGAAAACGCAGATCTTCACTTTGGCCGGAGTTTTTAAAAAGATCTGTTTTCGTGTGAAAAACTCTGTTTTCGTGTGGATGACAGGCCAAAACGTAGAAAATTATCTACGTTTTGGCAGATCCCCGGCTACGTGTGGACAGGGCCTCAGTGACCTCAGTCCCAGAGATTGGAGAATCCAAGCCAAAGTCCCCAGACTCCGCTTCCTCACTGGAAGGCATGCCGGTGGGATTGAGGAGGTCTTATAAGTGTTCTGCCCACCGATCCACAACAACCCGAGCAGAGGTCAGCAGCACACCGTTCCCACTATAGATAATGTTGGTAGCGCATTTTCCAAATTTGATCCAAATCTGAAGAGGAGTCATTTTCAAATGAAAACAAAAGCAAAAAAAGCAACAAAAAAACCCTTCATTTCCCTGGGTTAATACCATAACAGCTTCTTTCACCACAATGGGACCAGACACCTACTTAGAATTGCTAGATGTTTTTGTTTCTGATGAATGCATGAGGTTGATGCATGTATTTCACTAAAAAACTAGGTACAGAACTCTCACCACTCCCATCAACGATCATCCCTAAGACGTTGTTAAGAGACATGAAAAAATGTTTAAAGCTAGCTTGGTTTGCATATTTGCCAGTTTAGCTTTAAAGTTAAGTACAGGTCTGCCTGAGACCACACATGTTTAAATACACCTAAAGCAACTATTTCATCAATGCACAGTAACTCCCCACAGACCTCCTTACTGCTGGCCTCTAGGACTTTGTTCATCACATAATCCTGTTCCTCTCCAGGCTCCACACTGAGCAGATCAAAGCGGAGGCTGCTGTTGGTGGAAGAGGTGAGACCTCGACAGTACTGAAGAGCCTCCTCCCAGCTCTTGTTCTCCTTCACTAAAAACACGTTCTCTGTGATGCAGATGAAAGGAAGACTGATGCCACAATCTTGGCTAGCTAAATCCATCGTCACTGCATTGATGGAGGCACAGTTGCCATTTGCACTTGGCTCGCCATATGCCCAGGGTGTATATGGTGAGTATCCTGAGATATAGCTCCATGAGTTACCTGAAGAACAGATGTGGAAAATGTGCACATGATTAACAAATATAAAGTCAGTAATCTCTCATGGTGTGCTATGTAGCTAAAACACTATAAACTGTATAATAAGTAAAGAAAAAAAATCTTTAAAAATTAGAAAATATTTGCCTATACCATTTCTTTGGAGTCCAGTCCAAATGGGAAAGTTCTGCTCTTTAACAGCTTCGTTCACATTGTTCGTTCCCAATTTTACCAGCTGGCCCTTTCCTTGATTGATGCAGTAGGCCTGAGCCTGGTTCCAAGTCATTGCATCTGGTATGAATTTATATACAGTTGCATCGATGCTCTGACAGATGAAGAAGAGTTTCATCTCACAAGGTTGGGTGCAAACCCTTTCAAGAGAAAAAGAGAAATAAAAAAAGAATATTCACTACAGTAAAAAAGAGGTTTACAAGATTGCTCTTAAGAAAAGATGTAAAAATAATCAAAATTGTTGTGTATTTTTGTACTTGGGTACACACTTGATTTGTTCTCCTCGCACATCTAAGTGAAATAAAGCACAGGGCTAGACGGCTACATGTATTTAAAAAGGTCAGTGAGTTTCTGTTTACCTTCACTATGGGTGTTTCACGGGTAACGTTGCCCATTTTTTGCTAATGTAGTGTTTGGCAAATTGAGTGCTCTGCATATATATATTACCTCTACTTATGACCAACAATCTGTGATACTCTATCTAAATATAGAATATCAACCTTGCTTTGTCTTTACGGTGTTTAATCAGAAGATCTGGGATTCTTGCTTCATCAGGCGATTGCACACACTTCGTTTTGATTCAGAAAAGAGTCAGGTTTATAAAAGTAAGAATTTATTTTACAAACAATTAAAACATGACAAGTTAATTAAGCATTTACTGTGAGTGGATGGAACTAGATGTGATGTAAGAACCTATGTGTGAAAGGTGTTAGCTCTCCTAGATACAGAAGTTCTGACTGAGTTCTGGATGTAAAATAATTTAGTTTGCGTTAAGCTATGGAGTTGGTTCTTATCAAAACACATCAGACGCTATCGGTCGTGTCTACATACCCACTTGAAGACCCTCGTGATAGATCCGGAATGTCAAAGTCCACGGACTACCAGGCACCGAGGTCCGTAGAAGAAACTGCGGCCCCACTAAACCGGTCTTAGAGTTGTCTCCAGGTCACAACAGATGGATGGAACCGCGCGTCTGGGACTCTGAAGGAGTCTAAACAATATCAGCTTGTTCTGCAGGAACTGTTGCGGTATCAGCTTTGCAGGTGCAAAAAGATTTTGACGACGTGTCAAAAAATTTGATGGGTTAAAGAGGTGTTGCTTAAGATGGCCGGTCTGAAACTTTCTCTAGAACTGAGAAATCACCCGAGAATGATCCAGTTTTGATGTTCTCATGATTTGTGTAGCCAACCAAAGGCTGACAGGTTTGAGAAATGTTACCAAGAAACTCAGAAACACGCCTTCTTTGATACCGGAGGCTCTGATCTGGGGTAAGGGATTATTTATGTGTCATGGGTTTAACTTAACCTTACTTTCTCCTTGTGTGAGTGCAAATGGTGATGACCTTGTCATATCAACATGCTGAAACATATTTCAGTCACTGTAATCACAACATAACATTAATTTCAAACTTCAATCATTGAGCACAGATTAATGAAACATTTCATTATATTATAATTATTATAAGTAGCAATAAACAAATGTTTATTTAATGATTATCTAGCTTAAAAGTTTTAGAAGTTCATCTCTGATTTAAGAAATCCGGGCTGCGAGTGTTCCTTATATGGAGGAATGAAGAATCCTGAAAGATTAGTCCTTGAGGTGAAAATGTTGTTGTTGACATTTCGTTATCTGTGTTCAGAGCTGCAGGCTCTGAGCTCCAGCTGGTGGGATGAAGGCAGGCTGATTAAAAGGGGACACATGCAGTCTTGTGTCTTCTTTTTGAACAGATGTTGAATGGTCAACTGTACCTAAAAACTGACCATTGTTGGACATTACACTAGTTAAGCAATTGGAAATCTGCAAGTTACTTTTATTTTGAAAGTTTTAGGATGTTTGACACTGCTTTCGTGTTTGACCTTCTGTCTGACCCGATCTGAACTGTGAAGTTTGACATTTTCTGGAATCATCCCATCCTTATGCTTCTGGGATGGGTCCAAAATGTGACACACATGGGTGGAAAGGAATACGTTCACTAAACTGCAGCAAAGTATGTTTCAAGTATGTTTCGCGTACATTTTGCGGGCGTTTCACAATGCTTTTGTGTCTGGTGGAAAGGAGGGGTGACTGGGCCTTTCCACCAAACACATACACATTGCGAAATGTAGTTTGCAGCAATTACCCGCATTTATAGTGGATGGGAGTTTTTCCACTGCTGTAAAAGCTTCAAGTTTATGTTTTACTTATGAGCTTCTACACAATGTCAAGTTTAGATTGGGTCAGACTGGATGTCAAACACAAAAGCAGTGGTAAACATTCTGAAATTTAAAAAATAAAAGTAAAATTCAGATTTCCAATTGCTTTACTAGAAAAAAGTGGGCATCATTACCTGTGACACTTCCAAAGCAGAAGTAAGCAGAACAGAAAATCAAGACCTTTCAGGATGCATGCTGCCATCTTCCTCCTTGCTTGATTTTGTGTGAACTCCTGAAATCATGTGTGGTTATGCAGTTCTCCAGTGATTTATTGACCTTGCAGGACCCGCTGCATGGAACACTTTTGCTGCCATTTTGTGTTCGAAACGCTTTCGGTTTCAAGGGCGCTCGCAGGTAAAACACGTTTATCACGTTAAGCGCCACTTACACATCGAGTGGAAAGGATGGGTGACAGTCAGGGTGCCCTGTAATGAACTGGGTGCCTCCTAGGTTACCAGGGTCTGTCTGTCCGTCTGTCTGTCTGTCTGTCTGTCTGTCTGTCTGTCTGTCTGTCTGTCTGGTTGTCAGACTCATAGAAGATTTCAAAAGATGATTATTAAAAATATAACAGTATAACCTGTATACTAATTTGTGAAACACATGATCCTGAAGAACAGTATCAACTTACTTGCTGTCAACATATTGGACTGCAGCACAGTTGGTGATGTCAATGATTGCAGTTGTTCCACCCAACCAGAGTGCACTATCCACTCCACCACGAGGATCAATCCAGGCAAAATACCACAACGGGTTTAAAATGGTCAGATTGGATTGCTTGTAAATGGTGGCCAGACCAGTGAACTGTCTTTAGGAGGGAAAAAAAAGTTTTACATTATATTAAAACATTTTGTGATCAAAGGTTTTGTTTATTTGTTGCTTTAAGTCTGCATTAATCTAGTCTGGCCTGCCAGACTCGTCCTCTATTTAATTCTGCACAGAGTCTTCTGCACAGAGAGAGAGTCTGATAACTCACAGGCAGAGAGGGGCACAAGGGGCAGGACTAGCCAGTTCAAAAATAACCAATCAAAGAAAAAGGCCGACCGTACCGCGCAACGCTGTAGTTTTTAGCTGTAGTCAAAAATAGCGTCTGGTAATGGTGCAAACATCTTTTTCTTTTTTTAGAAGAAATGCTTTTAGCGCTTCTACTTGTTGTGGTTTTAAAGACATTTAAGTCGTTAAGAACAGAGGAAAGTGCTGCAGCGAACTCTGCTGCTGTCTTCGTTGTTTATGAGAAACTGAGCGTCGCTGTGTGTGATGTCCGCGACGCTGTAGTTTTCTAGCTGTAGTCAAAAATGGCATCTGGCGACAGTGCAAAAAATTTTTCTTTAGAAGAAATGCTTTCAGTGCTTCTACTTGTTGTAGTTTTAAAGATGTGTTCAGGTCACTTAGAACAGAGGAAAGAGCCGCAGCAAACTTCGCTTCAGTCGCCATGTTTATGAAAAACTCGGGGTTGCGGTGTGTGACGTATACTACTCAGTGCTGACTGGCTCGGTTAGGATTCTCAGGGGGTGGGGTTACTTGAATTGGAGAGTTCCCAGACCCTTTCTCTGTGCAGAATTAAACAGAGGAGGAGTCTGGCAGGCCAGGCTAGCATGTATCAAAATGCACGAGTAAATAACGCGTGTAAGGCTACGATTCTTAGATGAAGTTAAAGCAGAAAAGAAATTATTGCATTAACCCAAAATGAGAGCCTTAGGTGAACGTCTGGATTGGAACTGGTTTTATAAACATCATGTCAAGTATTGAATCATCTGAAGCTAACATCAATGCCTGTATTTAACCAAACACCACTTATTCGTGTTATCTTAGTGTAGTGGGATTAATTCACCTGCCACCAAGAACTGAGTGACATATTAGTGGAGCTGCTAATATAAATAGAGCTTGGGATGGCTCTAACATGCTGTCTCTGCTTTGGCTCAAACATCCGTTGGACCCTGTGAGAAGCAGTGCATTTGTGTTCTGGGTACCTGTGTGTGGATTGGGAACATTATGCAAACTCTGCAGTAGTTCATGGAGTCTGTAATTGATCGATTGCTCCTGCCGCAGGAATTGTTTGCATGTTGTCACCCGGAGAAACAGAAGTCTTCTCCTTATCCTAGCTTCCCCAAAAAGATACGGCCTGCTCTCCACTCAGCTGTTAGCATAAAGTAAGATTAATTTACCTGTTTTCCAGATTGAGGAAGTTGTGGATCCCTACAGGGAACCCTTCTCTTCTACTTTGTTCTGCCTTGTTCTCTCCATGTGTGTGTGTGTGTGTGTGTGTGTGTGTGTGTGTGTGTGTGTGTGTGTGTGCGTGCGTGTGCATGCGTTGATGACAGTCTATGCTGAGCCACTTCCTGACAGCCTGGTATTGGTCAGCTGCCACAGTATTTTTAAGAAGTGTTTTTGCCCTCACTCTTGCTTCTTTTCCTTTTCTTATGCAGGCTGAGAGCTGACAATAGTGATTGAGCCCTGATGATCCCCCCCAATGTCATGTGTACCTCAAGTTACGCCACACCCTGGATGCATGCACGTGCGATGGGAGTGAATTGGTTTTATCGTTTCTCTAACGAAAGTCTGGTATCCATGTTTTGCAGCCCCATCAGTAGGCTTAGATTTAGATTTTACTTGTTTTAGTTCATTTAATAAATTCAAAGTTAATTGTTGGAACCCCATCTTAAGCTGTGAAAGTTGATGTACCTTACCATCGCCCTCGCCTCACTCTCACAATCACTCTCCCCCGATCTGGGAGGGGCTCAGAGTAGAGCCACACCCCCTCCAGTATCAGCTCTATCTTGTGTAGGAGAAATTGTTCTATTCCTGCCTCGTTTTAGGCATACAGATCCTACAACCAAAGACTCACAAAGAACAGAAACTTTTTAAAAGTGTGTTGTGCTAATAGAGGCAGGAGAGACTCAGGAGGGCAGCACAAAAGGATGAAAGGTGACTTTTGCAGAAAAGAGAATTTCCAAGGCGACTTTGTGTTTAATAAAATGTTCCATTTCTCAGGGCAACTTGTGATGGATTGTGAATCAATTACACATTTTACAAAATCTGGTTCACATGCAGTAAAAGTTTAAATATAAACTTATTTGGAGTTTGTCTAAGTTAGACACAGGTTAATTAGACCAAAGATGTGTATTTTTTAAGGCACATGCTATCTTTTACTGGCATGTTTTAGGTTTACAAAAATATTCATCATAATTAAGCAGCTGCATACAGTCTTACTTCAGTCATGAAGATGACTCCTCTTTGTGCATTTGTTTGACAGAAACGTTCTACCTGCTGCTTTGTGCTCTCTGCTGTTGTTTTTCTGACAAAATCCAGTGAAATGTCAACTAGACAATGTTAAATTAGTGGTGTACGGTACATAGTCAGTTATTTTATAAATAGTATTAATTTACTGTGAATGAAAATAAAACAAAACTCACTGCTTGCAGAATGTTTGTGCATCGTTCCAGGTAGCACCACTTCTAAACATTTTGTAGTCTCGTGACACCACAGATGTTAATCCTGATGCAATGTTGCTGAAGAAGAGGAGTCCAAAAATGCTGCTCTTCATTTTCAGAAATCTGATATAAAAATAAAAATATTTGACTAATCGGTGATTATGGCAAGGTTGTGAGAATTACATAAAATCACAAGCTTTTTACTAACAAAATCCAACAAAATGTTTTGTGCTATTTAAGCTACATCCGAACCCATTACATTATTACAAACTACAGACTACCCCCCACCCCCGTGGATAATCACCTGTTCTGATGAGTTGTTTCTTGTAAGTGTTGTTGATGCGCAACGGGCTCCTGGTGTCCAGCTGGATGTCTTGTTTATTTACTTTCAGTATTTTAGAAAACTCATTTGACTTGCAGACACAATCAAAGTCAACAATCGTGCTGCTTCCTCTGTCGATATTTGAATACTGCCAAACACGGGGAACAGCTTCCTACATGCAAATAGACTGAGGGATCATGTTTTTCAGTGCAAGTCTCAAGTTACCAACTCATATTGTTGGTTTGAAGATTTTCACTTTTGTTCAAATGAGTACATGAAGGCTGTGTCTGGAAAAAAGTGCTGAGCCTTTGTGCACAAGATATTTAATATGTGCATAAGAGCATTTGTTGTAATTCCATTTCAAATCAGCAATGGGAAGAGTTTTAATCTACTTTTAATCTCAGTTTGGTTATAAAGACATTGTAGCCTTGTTTGTCCTTTAAAACTGACATTGTGTCTGAATGACTTTCATCACAAATGTTGAGATCTTGTAGCCTATTTCAGCACAAATCCCATCCTAGCCTTGATCAGAGAATCACTTTTATTCTTGAGTACATCAGAGCCTAACCACACCTCTTCCTCTTCACCTACCTGTGACGTACAACTCTCTGAAACATCTGTGTCCTGACAACAACAACTATGATGGTAAAATAGTAAATGGCCTGTATTTGATATAGCGCCTTCTAGAGTCCTGGAACCCCCCAAGGCGCTTTACAACACAATCAGTCATTCACCCATTCACACACTGGTGGGGATGAGCTACGATGTAGCCACAGCTGCCCTGGGGTGCACTGACAGAGGCGAGGCTGCCGAGCACTGGCGCCACCAGTCCCTCCGACCACCACCAGCAGGCAACGTGGGTTAAGTGTCTTGCCCAAGGACACAACGACAGCGACAGACTGAGCGGGGCTCGAACCTGCAACCTTCCGATTACGGGGCGAGCACTTAACTCGACTTTAAACAACAGAGCAGCAATGTGGGTCTCTGCCACTCCGGCCATGCATGTGCAGTGAGCAGCCTCAACCCTCCCATTGGAGCTCACAATGACCCATGGCTGTACTGCAGTTTCATTCAGTCGTTGCGAGTGCAGGACCTTAAACACACAAAAATCACTTTTAATATTAAGCCTGTAATTAACCAAGGCTAATATAGATGGGTTGGCTGTACATGCAAATCAAAAACTGTAACAAGGAAGTTGTTTAGAAAGTTATCATGTTCAAAGCGACTTACCTTTGTCTTAATGACAACATACTCGCAGCGTAGAGTTTTAAAGACGGACAAATCTTGCACCCAGCCGTTCGTGAATTGGATGTGGGCCTCCAGGGATTTATAATTCTTAAACTGCTTCGCTGTGTATGCGCTTACTCCACAGACAAGGTATGCGAAGATATCGGGATAGGACAAAGGCGGAAGATCGTCTGGGTTACCACTCCACTTCGTTATTTCATATGGGTCCACATTACCGAAGCAAGCAATTTTTTCAAAGTACCTTCTCTTGACGTCTGGGCACAATCGGTCGTGATACAGCCCTTTTTCTTTTGCGCTAATTTTGAGCGTGATTCTATCACTCCCAATTCCAACACTCCAACACTGTGTGCTTGTTTACCTCTCTGGCCAACTGTCATGGCGCCGCGATCCCACAATGCACTGTGGCGTGACATCACGCTCCAAAGCCCTATAGTCCATTGTTTTCCTCGTAGCCACTCTTAGGGGTCTTTAGCTGTGTGTTTTGCTTTCTGACACAGGCCAGCACATTTCTCTCTTGAATCCCAGAAAGCAGCCCCAGAACATAACAGAACCTCCTTCATGTTTCAGTTTCACAACTTATTTGCAGAAGTTCATGTGATGCTAAAAATCAATGCATCACAAAACGTTTTTGCTCTCTAAACCAGTGGGTTTTAATCCTATAGTCCTGGAGGGTTATTATCCAGCATGTTGTAGTTTTAAGCTTGTTCCAACGCACCATATTCTCAATCAGCAGGTGATTAATGTCACGAACGTGCGTGCCTGGTGAGTGGAGCGGTCATCAGATGAGGATCCAAACGCGGGGAGGAACAAGGCGAACAGGTGAGTCTGTTTCACAAAGGTTTATTAGAAACACACGCTGGACACTGAAACAATGACACGACAGGGAACACAGAACAGAAGGGGTTTAAATACAAGAGGAGCGGGAGCTATGGTGATTGGGAAACAAGAGGCAGGTGGGAGCAATTAACGGAGAACAGACAAAACCTAAGAGTAGACAGGACAGGGCGTGACAGAACCCCCCCCCCCCCCCCCCCCTCAAAGGGCGGATCCCAGACGCCCACAGGAACAAGGAGCAGGGCGGGAGGAGGGGGACGCGGAGGGAGGGCCCAGAGGAACCGAGGGACCACAGGAGAGGCGGCAGGGATCAGCAGAGTCAGGAGGCCTGCGCCTGCTGCAGATGAGGAGGCGACGGGCCCTTGGAGGTCGGCGCCTGCTGCAGATGAGGAGGCGATGGGCCCTTGGAGGCCGGCGCCTGGGGCAGATGAGGAGGCGACGGGCCCTTGGAGGCCGGCGCCTGGGGCAGATGAGGAGACGAGGACGAACCCTAGGGGGCCTGCGTCTGGGGCAGATGAGGAGGCGACAGTCCCTTGGAGGCCGGCGCCTGGGGCAGATGAGGAGGCGACAGTCCCTTGGAGGCCGGCGCCTGGGGCAGATGAGGAGGCGAGGACAGGCCCTTGGAGGCCTGTGCCAGGGGCAGATGAGGAGATGGGGACGGACCCTTGGGGGCCTGCACCTGGGGTAGAAGAGGAGGCGACGGGCCCTGGGAGGGCGGCGCCTGTGGTAGAGGAGCCCTGCAGGCTGGGCCGGGGACACAAGCAGGACCGGCGACAAAGTCCCTGCAGGCTGGACCGGAGCGACCTTCAGAGTCACCATCAGAACCGGACACGGAGGAGACGTCAGACCAGACGCGACGTCATCGGACGAGCCGACTTCAGGATGGCAGGCGGCGACGTCATCGGACGAGCCGACTTCAGGAGGGGAGGCGGCGACGTCATCGGACGAGCCGACTTCAGGAGTGCAGGCGGCGACGTCATCGGACGAGCCGACTTCAGGAGTGCAGGCGGCGACGTCATCGGACGAGCCGACTTCAGGAGTGCAGGCGGCGACGTCATCGGACGAGCCGACTTCAGGAGTGGAGGCGGCGACGTCATCGGACGAGCCGACTTCAGGAGTGGAGGCGGCGACGTCATCGGACGAGCCAACTTCAGGAGTGGAGGCGGCGACGTCATCAGACGAGCCAACTTCAGGAGTGGAGGCGGCGACGTCATCAGACGAGCCAACTTCAGGAGTGGAGGCGGCGACGTCATCAGACGAGCCAACTTCAGGAGTGGAGGCGGCGACGTCATCAGACGAGCCAACTTCAGGAGTGGAGGCGGCGACGTCATCAGACGAGCCAACTTCAGGAGTGGAGACGGCGACGTCATCAGACGAGCCAACTTCAGGAGTGGAGGCGTCGACCCTTGGATTGGAGGCGTCGACCCTTGGATTGGAGGCGTTGACCCTTGGATTGGAGGCGTCGACCCTTGGATTGGAGGCGTCGACCCTTGGAATGGAGGCGTCGACCCTTGGAATGGAGGCGGTGTTGACTTTCATCCGCTTCTGGTCCTCTGGCTTCTGGACCGCCGGTCCCCGAACCACTGACCTCTGGGCTTGTAACGTCTGCTTCTGGGCCTGCCCATCTGCTTCTGGGCTGGTACCGTCTGCTTCTGGGCCCGCATTGTCTGCTTCTGGGCCGGAACCGGAACCGTCTGCTTCTGGGCCTGCACCGTCTGCTTCTGGACCCCCCCTGGAACAGGCCTTGAGTGAACGAGCAGTGCTAGTGCTGAAGACAGGGAGCGCAGAGCGTCGAGTCGGAGCTGATTAGAATGGGCGCTCTGTTGAAGCCGGACCAGCTCAGCCCGTTGACTGGCCAGTTCAGTTGGCTGGACTGTGGGTGTGGCTCCACCTCCCACAGATGACAGAGGAGCCGAGTGGACCGGAGGCGGGACAGCTGGTTCAGCCGGAGCCGCGAACAGTTCGTCCAGCTGGAGCTCAGCGAGCAGGTGGTCCAGCTGGAGCTCAGCGAGCAGATCGTCCAGCTGGAGCCCGCGTAGTTCAGCGAGCAGATCATCTAGCTGGAGGACTTGGAGTTCGATGGTCTGACGAACCTGGGCTGTTTCAACCTGTAGACAGGCGTGCTCCACCCACAGGGCTGCGAGCGCAGCTCCTCCTCCTGCAGACGCCGATTCGGCCGGAGACGGGACAGCTGGTCTGACCGGGGACGTGTCCGAACTGGCTCGCCGAGCACGGCCAGCGGTGGGCTCGCAGCTCCGTCCTGAAGCGCAGGGCTGCGGTGGATTCCGGCGTCTCTCCCCACGCCGTGGACCAACCCCGGGGGAGCAGAAAGCCAGCCTCGTGCCCTCGAAGCTGGAGCGATCCCGGAGCATCTCTCCCTCCAACGTCCCGTCCGGTTCCGGAAGGGCGGCGAGGAACGCCGAGGCAGAAGGTCGGGGACGCCGTCTGCGGCGAGGCGGAGCTGGAGCTGGGGAAGGAGAAGCCGGTCGATAGTCGGCGGAGAAGAACTGGAATAAATACTTCCATGGGAGGATCTCCCCGCTGGACCCTTCAGGTGGTCGTGTCATTCTGTCACGAATGTGCGTGCCTGGTGAGTCGAGCGGTAATCAGATGAGGATCCAACCGCGGGGAGGAACAAGGCGAACAGGTGAGTCTGTTTCACAAAGGTTTATTAGAAACACACGCTGGACACTGAAACAATGACACGACCGGGAACACAGAACAGAAGGGGTTTAAATACAAGAGGAGCGGGAGCTATGGTGATTGGGAAACAAGAGGCAGGTGGGAGCAATTAACGGAGAACAGACAAAACCTAAGAGTAGACAGGACAGGGCGTGACAATTAACAGGTTTCTGCAGAGCTTGAGGAGTTGCTGCACAGGTGATTCAACAACGGTGGTGCACCAGGACCATGATTGAAACCCATGCTCTAGACAGTTTCTGGTTTTCATGATGCCATTGGTGTTCATGGATGAGGCTCTACATTGTTGTCCTGGTCTGGGACAGAGAGGAAGGCCAGCATACAGCACATCTGCCCTATTCACCCACAGGCATTCATAGGAAATGCAAGCCGGTTGACACCTACAGAAACAAAAATCTGCCAGCAACAAATGAAAGATCCTCTTTTGAATGTAAAAAATATTCATTTATGTTGAAAGCATACGGGTCTGTTAACGCCTTGCTAAACAGCTACCTTCCACTCTTTGGCACCTTAAAATTGAATTTAATTTCATGAATATCAGCGGTCATATCATACAATAGAGGCAGAATGATAATCCCACAGAAACATTAATTGGAGCATTTATTTCGCTTGACTCACTTCCTTGTTGCAGATTCAAATTGTATTTGTTTTTTTTTCTCCAAATAAATTGTTGGCTGTTGATTAGTCATCTTAACATTTCTCAGCAAAAAGCTGAGTTCTTGAATATTTCTTTCTTTCTAAACATCATTTAACTAGGATTTAAAAACAGATGACTGAGATACAAAATAAAATCTCTTCTACATAATTGGCCAGAGCAAGCTTGTAAGTGTTTTTAAGGTGAACTATGTAAGAATTGAGTAGTAGTGACATCCTGTGGTCAGATTTGGTTACTGCAATTTCATTTTATCTGGTTGCCAGATAGTGATAGGAAACTAACGTTTATATGTTTTAATAACCATGAAATACTATCTGTGTTTTTATAATTATGAACTACTTTAAAAAACACTATACTATACCATACCAAGTTTACTTTTGTAGCACATTTTAAAACAGCATGACAGCTGACCAAAGTGATGAACAAAGATTCAAGATACTGCAATGATCAATAAACAGCATACAAATATCAAACTGTGAAATAAAATTATAAAATTTGTGTTCAAAAGCAAAATAATTATATTATAGTAATATATAATATAGTGGAAAAAAACTACATAAGAACCACAAACCTACAAAATGTATAAACAACCTGTATGTTTTCACATCAGAACATGGTTATTATACAATGCATCTAGAAGGAATGATTTCACTTGGAGAATCACAACAAAAATAAAACATACTGTAATTGTAAAAGCAACTGTGTACAAAAAAAAAAGATGAAAAAAAAACCTAAATTAGATGAGAAGTCTGTATTTTGCTAATTTGTACTGTGAGGAGCCAAGTGAGGAACTAAAATTTTCATGTTGGCCTGGAGACCCCAAGATACCCTCAACTGGCAGTAGTACCCAAGATGAAGGAAGTCTGGTCTGTCGATGGACGACTGCTTCCCCAGCAGGACTATCGATGAATCAGAAGAGAATGGGTGGAGTCTTTATTTTGTCTGGAATGATTGCACTGGAGGTAATAAAGCATTAAAAAAAAAGATCATTTTACAACTTTACATCATAAGGATGACCTAAATTATTTCCTCACAGCCATAATTTGTTTGGAAGATTATAAAATAATTTAAATTAAGTTTTCAATCTAGCTTTGTGCAACAAATTGATGACATTATCCTTGATAATGACTGCAGGTGCAACAAGTAATATTAAAGTGAACTTTTTTTCTAAATCTATATTTAGGTAATACGGCAAGTATTTCTATCATAAATTATTTAGGCATGTTTCATGGTGTAAATTTCACTTACCAGCACCTTTTGTGAAATGGCTTTGCTGAAGTCCTATTGATGATGCAAACCTCCTGATGTCATCAGGTCATCTAAAAGGCTCCTTTGCCTTCATTTAGAGGAAACATATGTTAACAAAATGTTCATTATATCATTCTGCTGTTATAGAGATGTAGGCAACAACACATGCATCTAAGATCAGTGATTAGTGCAAGTATTGGTAATGGTGTGTAAAATGGTAAATGGCCTGCATTTGATATAGCGCCTTCTTGAGTCCTGGGACCCCCCAAGGCGCTTTACTTCAGTCTCTTCCCCTTCCAGTGGGCGCATGGGTTCCAGGAAAAAATAAAAAAAATAAAAGCGAACGGATCTATAAAGTTATTTTCTAATCCGATTTGCCTTATGCTCCGAACCACACATATATTGTACTTCAATTTAAATGAAACTAAAATAAAAAATAAATTATATGCATTTTGACTATGTCTGTCAGGTATTTAGAGATTTGTTAGCTTGTAAATGAATAAACAAATGAATGCAAATCAGAAGTTGCACCTTACTGCAGAGTCTCTTCTCTCCCATTGCTGCTACTAACCACATGGCCATATTTATAGTTTTCTCCACGTTTAAGACTCCTGTCATCCTGGAAGGATTCGAAGGTCGCTAAAATATTGTTTTCCTCTTCTTCGTGTGGTTTGATGAGGCCAGTTTGGTGAGCTGAGCAGTCCTATACGTCTTTTCACACAAAACCTGAAATAACTTTTGCTGCCATTCAAAAATAAGGCAAGGCAGCTTTACTTGTATAGAACATTTCATACAAAGAGGCACTTTAGTTTGCTTTCCATTAGCAAGAATAGCAAGAACATTAAAACCAACATGACAGAAAATACAATTTAAAAATTCAAAAGAAACTTAAAGTTAAAGGGTGAGCAAATACAGTGCAGAAGGTGCAGCATAAGAACATTTATTCAAAGGTTGATGAAAATATGAACGTTTTCAACTTTAATTTAAAAGTTACTAGAGGTGGGACAAATTTGAGGTCATTCAATTCAATTCAATTCAATAAAAAAATACTTTATTAATCCCAGAGAGAAATAAGAGATAAATGATAAATGACCTGCACTTGTATAGCGCCTCTCAGAGTAAGGACTCCAAAGCGCTTTACACTACAGTGTATCATTTATCCATTCACACACACTGATGGTGATGAGCTACAATGTAGCCACAGCTGCCCTAGGGCGCACTGACAGAGGCGAGGCTGCCGAGCACAGGTGCCACCGGTCCCTCTGACCACCACCAGCAGGCAAAGTGTCTGCTTTTTCCCGAGACGCCTTGTCTCCACTGGCTGCCAATCTGTTACCGCCCGCTTTTGATGTCTCAAAGTGTGTCTCCCTCCTTCCTCCCTTCCGAGAGACTGAGGTGGATGGCTATTTCTTAGCTTTCGAGCGGATTGCGGTGACCCTTCAGTGGCCTCGTGAGGTTTGGTCTCTACTTTTGCAGTGCAGGCTCTCAGGTAAGGCCCTTCAGGTAATTTCGGCTCTGTCTCTAATGGACATTTCAAATTATGAGTGTATAAAAGCGGCCATACTAAATGCTTATGAGTTCGTTCCTGAGGCCTACCGTCAGCGTCAGCGTTTTCGCTCAGAAAAACCTTGGCCTCACCAGACGTTTGTTGAATATGCTCATGCGAAATCGGTCCTTTTTGAGAAGTGGTGTTCTGCTTCAGGGGTAAACTCCTTGGGTTACTTGAAAGAATTAATTATGATGGAGGAGTTTAAAAAACATGTACTGGAGAGACTTGTTTTATACCCAAATGAACAGAAGGTCTCAACTCGTTCTGCTGCTGCTCCATTAGCCGACAAGTTCGCTTTAACTCATCGGTCCTGGGAGTCAAGAGCTGACCCCGTTCGACGTAGGAGACCCTCTGATACTCCTTCTGAGTATGATGTCCCACCTGAGTGTTTCTATTGTCACGAGAGAGGTAATTTCATTCGTGATTGCTTTCGTCTCCAGCAGAAAAAACGGAGGAGTGGAAATCCCCCTCTGACGAAGCCCATGACTGCTTGTGCTGTTATCTCAGACAGGTTGGATAAATGTGAAACCCCTCACTCAAGCTTTAATCCGTTTTTGTCAGCTGAGGTGGTGTCTCTGTTAGGCAACAAGGCTAACCATGAGGTGGTAATTTTAAGAGATACCAGAGCTTCTCAATCCCTGCTAAAACGGTGTGTTACCGTTTTCTGTAACCAGTCGGGCTGGTTATTCTGTGTTGTTGCGGCGTATTGACATGGGTTGGGTTCCAGCGGAGGTTCATCATATTCACCTCACTTGTCCGTTGATTACTGGTGACCTAAGGGTAGCCATTTTAGTTGAGTTTCCGACCCAGAGAGTAGATCTGATTTTGGGAAACGACGCTGCAGGTGGACTAGTATTACCCCCTCATGAGCTCATCTCTTCTCCTGAGAGGTGTGCCGGATCAGAATTGTTGCCGCCTTGTGTCCTAATCCGTGCTCAGCTAAAGAAAGATCCCAAAATCTCACTTAGGGACTCCGTGCTGTTTCCGCTATGAACTGATGATGTCTCCCGACCAGGTCCAGCTGTAAAAACGCCTGATCTGGCCTCTGGAGGTCCTCAAGTGGATTTACCTGGTTCTTGTAAATCGTTGGCTGATGCTCGGAAAACAGACCACCGTCTGGCATCTCGTTTTGCTCTAGGTGGCATTGCTCCTACGTCCGATAAAATTCAGGAAATGGTGTCCTGTCCGCCTCCCACAACTCGTCATGAGCTCCGGCGATTTCTAGAGATGGCTGGGTTCTATAGATGTTTTTGCCTTAATTTCTCAGTGATAGCTCAGCCCCTTACTGATATGCTCAGTACTCGTATCCCTTTTTTTGGACCCCGAAATGCCAAAGCGCTTTTGTGTCTCCACAAAAATTACTCTGTTGTGCTCCTGTTTTAGCTGCTCCAGATCTCACCCGACCTTTCAAGTTGGAGGTTGACGACAGCAGAGCAGGGGCTGAAGCTGTCCTCATCCAGGAGGATGACACCGGGCTTGATCACCCCGTATGCTACTTCTCTCGGAAGTTCAACCAAGCTCAACGACATTATTTGACCATCGAAAAGGAAACTATTGCACTCATCTGGGCTCTACAACATTTTCATGTATATGTTGGAAACAGTTCATTTACAACTCTCATCTTTACAGACCACAACCCTCTCGTCTTTCTCTCCCGGATGTATAACCACAACCAGCGGCTGATGCGGTGGGCCCTCCTCCTCCAAGAATTCAATCTGGAGATTCGACACAAGAAAGGCTCGGACTATCTCATTGCGGACGCTCTATCATGCAGCTTTGATCATGGGGCTCCCTTGTAGGTTTCTTTTTTTTCTCCAGATGTCGGATCCGATACAAGGCTAGTGTTGTTTGTGCAAGCAGACATCTCGGGAACGCTCCGCAGTGCTGGGGATCAGCGCCGCAAGATATTTCGTGTTTAAT